>NC_009917.1:2421132-2721132 GCF_000002415.2 Plasmodium vivax | reverse complement strand
GAGCGAATTCCGCGAGTGGAAAGTTGGTTGGTGAAAATTCCCCAAATAGCCACCTGCTTAGCAAAGAAAAAAAACACACGGTCGAACGCTACAAGAAGAAGCTTTTCCATGACGACCATGACGAATTTTCCGAACGGTCATATCAGCAGTTTTTGAAGAGACGGGATTACTTTTACATCACCAGGCTGACCCTCTACGTGAAGGAGAAGATGCGTGCGCTTGCCCACACGACTCTTTCTTACAAGCTGAAGTGCCTCCTTTCGATTTGCATGTTCAGATTTACGTCAGCCTTTTCCTCCAACTTGATGAGCAACATTTTTTTTGTATTCTACAACGACAACGTTTCGTCAGGTTAGTCACACGGCTACTTTGTTGTTTATTCGAGTGGGAACCACAGGAGGGGAAGACACATGCATACACGTTCACATCTCGCATATATATTCCCCCCCCCCTTTTTTTTTCCTTTTTAACAGACAACAAGCAGATCCAAATCAGCGTCTTTGTCTCCCTGAGCGGAATCATCATGATCTTCTACCAGTACTTTTCCTTCTCGTACATTTTGAAAACGTTTGGATATAATGGTACGCAGGGAGAGGCTCACCCCTTCACGTTTCTTTCCCTTTAGCGGGGTGACAAATTGGGGAGGGACAATTTGGCAGGCTCATCCCACACAAGCGCCACACCGCCTTTACCCCTGACCCGCCTCACTCTCCTCCCTTTTCCCCCCCACAGGCACGGCAATTATAGGACTGCTGATACAAAGCACGGGAATCCTGCTGACCTACCACAGCATAAAATATTATAACATAATTTTTCAATACATCAGCATTTGCTTCATCCATTCGTGCTCCTATGCGTACATAGAGCCGATCATACCAACCATCATATCTTTATTTTTTGCCAAAAAGGATCAGCTGTTTTCCCAAAGCATCGTTTCCTTCTTCAGATATTTATCCCTCACCATTTCGCCCATCATTTATAGCTACTACTACATCGAAAATCAGCTCTCCCCCTTTTTCATTTCCTCCTGCGTGTCCATCATATCCATTTTTTTTGTGCACCTCTCCTTTAAGTACCACAAGAGGATGAACGCTTCCCTTTTGTCTAATTAGCTCGCCCGGGGTGGTGTTGCGCGGTGACGTTACGCGGTGACGTTGTGCTGCGACGTTACGCGGCCTTTTTGCGCTTCATTTTGCGCTCCCTATGTGCTTTTTTTTTTTTTTTTCATTTACTTCGCTTTGTTTACCATTTGTCCCCTTCGGGGAGTGCCCGGCTGGCACCCCCCCTTTTTTGTGCGCTTTTTCCAAGCTAGCAAATTCGCGCAAAAAAATAAAAAAAACTCCCCAACAACGTACTCCTGTTTTGTTTCTTCTAATTTGTGCACGTGCATCGACAGAAGTTAACCCCAATTAGCTCCTCTCGAAAAATTTTCGTTTATCCTGTTTGACCCAGTTGACCCATCGCCACGTATTTCCATCCCGCCGCCAGCCATTTCGCCAAGTTCCGTCTACTCCCATTTTGCGGTTACACCGAAGGGCACTTTTAAAATTTGTGCAACGTTAAAAGTACTGACGTATGCGTGACGGCGCAGCAACCGGTGCTAGCAGCTTCGCAATATATATCACCCGGGTGACCCAAAAAATGAAACATAACTGTAACGAAACAAAAAGACACCGCGCGCATACACATTTTTGCCACGTTCCCAGCGCCCCGTGCGGAACACTCCTCGCGAAGGTTGCGGCTCCGCTTTACCTTCCTCCCGTGCACATATAAGCACATCTTGCAAAAAAATACTTCCTCCTAGTTTAGCCCTGTTGTTCGTCGCACACGTGTGTGTATCGCATTGCCCGTTTAATTCTTCCCATTTGTGCTACCATTTTTGCAGCCCTTTTTTGTTGGCGCTCTTTGCGGTTATGTTTTTTTCCAATTTTTTCCCACCTCTCTTACCCTTTCGGATTTCTGCTGCGATTCCAACTTCCCCTTTCGGCAGCTCCAGGTTAGCAAAACCCCTCTTGCCATGCAGCGGAGGTCTTCCAATTGAAGGACCTGAGTAAAGACAACCCTTGCACAGTTTCCACCTGTACACAGCTAGGTGGCAAAATTTACTCCGCATATCCACATGGCCATATATACCCTCATATGGTCACTGAAATGTGCACACGTAGGTGAGTCTGCTGACGTGCCGCTGCCCCCTTCCGTCAACTGAGAAGTTCGTAGTCGTGGCGGAGAAAAGCTTCGAGGCGCATTCTTTGCACAACGCACACCGCACAGCACACAAAGAGAAAGACAAAGACATCAAAATGCACCTCGGAATTAAGGATGTTAACAGAAGCTCTCAGAAAAATTACTCTAGCATGACCAGCGAGGAGAGACTTACCCTGAAGAAGCAAATCGTGCAAGATGCCCTAACTTTTGCGTACCACTTTTCCTATTCCAATTTTTCCAATTATCAGTATTTCTCCCCTATGTATGCTAGCGGCACGGTGAGTACGGAAAAAAAAGCAAAAAAGAAAGAACATACAGAGGGGAACCAACACAACCCCGTGGTTATGCTTCTCGCTATCCCCATGTGGACATTTCCCTTATACCAACGGGTGCCATTTTGCTTAACTTCGCTCGAACCCATCTGACTATACCACCTACCTGCGAAGGAGGAGCTGAAAAACCTGGAAAACTTCGTCAAAGAAATAAAGCTGGACAATAGCAAAAAAGAAGAAATGCTCAAGCTAGCTAGACAAAAGATCCCCCTCTATTACTTCCCGCTCAGTAACAGTTAGGCAAAGAGGCAACCTACCACGCTGGGCTGCTTCGTTAGCCGCTTCGTTAGCCGCTTCGTTAGCCGCTTCGTTAGCCGCTTCGTCAGCCGCTTCCTTATAGATAGCGGTAGTCGCTCACTAAGGGGCGCATGCTCCCTCACACTGATGTCCCCACACTGACTCCCCCACACTGACGCCCCCACACCTATATGCGTCCCCCTGCACTTCTCACCCACCAAGTGTACAGCGAAGGAGAGCTGAAGTACTTCGAGAACTGCATCGTTCCCTACGTGAACAAGCAAGAAGAGGTTAAGCAAATGCAAAAGTATCTCTCCAACGCGTATCAAAACTACGTTATTTACAACGTAAGGGAGAAAAGATGACCATATGGGTGAGCGAATTTGCCTAGATGGTGCCATCCACACGTGGACTACCCCACGAAAGATAACCCCCCTAGCCTCACATAGCGTGAACGTATGCATATAGTCACCCACTTTCCACTCGTTTCTTCCCCCCCATAAGAACATTTACGAATTGTGGGCAGAGGAGCTGGACTCGCTAAACAAGTTGATCCTTTTTGATGCGTATAGAAACAAAGTTAAGGTACAGAAATCAGGAGTTACAATTTGGGCGGTGGCATAAGCACACGCCTCCACTTGCGCGTGCGGGGTTCATACGCACACATACACACATGCACACACGCGAATGCCAATGCGAACGCTTCCATACATTCACGTGTGTGCAAAGCCTAATGGGCATGCAAAATATCTCCCCATGCCACTCTTCAGCAACAGGGCGACCCAGTACGGGCGGAAAACCAGGAAAAAATACACATTAACAAAATTGAAAAAATCAAGAGGAGGATTCGAATGCACATCTACAAGGATGGCGAAGTGCCCAATGTGAGACGCGCGAAGGGGGGAGCGGCCTCGACGCAGGCGCGTTCGCGCGCGTGGAAGCGTACACACGCATATATATCTGCACACACATTGACACATCCACGCGCGGCGAAAACGCCCGCGCCCTTCTCAACCCTTCCCAAAGGAACCCACGCAAAACTCGCAGGAATGTATTATACAGGCGGAAGGAACAAAAAAGGCAAATATCAATTTTGACGACTGGCTGTGATTGCACCCCGTCTGGGCCTCACCTTACAGATATGCGTCTTTCCCTTTAGGCTGTGACATACGCGGGGAGAAGCTTCCTGCTTATCACCCCCTGCAGTGGGCGCTCGGGGGGAACAGGACACAGTTACAAAAAAGGGGCAGAGCACAGGAGTTGGGCGAGGAACTACCGGGCGTAGAGCAGCCAGCCACAATGTTACAGGGCGTAGAGCCGCTAATCGCTAACCGCCAACCTGCCGGGCGCAGGTGCCATCGAGCACGCGGCTCCCGCGAAGGTGCAAAATCTTGCCAAACTCAAATGTTAAAAAAGACATTAAACAGATTGACGCAGTTGTCGCTGGAGGAAAATATGCTGAGGCACGTGGAACAAATCAAACTGGTGTGCTTCATTTTCTCCAAGTTTGTCAACTGAATTTTGTTCATCTTTTTTATAAACTGTTTCTCTTCCTGTGTCTCCTTATTGCCTGAGCATATATAGCAGGCAAAGAAACTCTTATACGTGTTTGTGCACTTCTTCACGTAGTTCGCGGCGTGATCTCTTTCAATATCGCTGTAGCTGTGTAACTTTTCTGGGACAACTTCCACGTCGCTATTTTTTTCTCCATCTTGCGTATTCACATCAATGAGGATGTAGTCTTCTTTATTCTTACCTCCACAGGGATGTCGCTTTGCACTTGTCAAGTTCGCCATTTTGGCTGCACTCGCCATGCTCGCCTCATTCCCCACGTTCATCAAATTGACCATGTTGACCATGTTGATCAAATTGCCCGTCGTGTTGTTAATTATGGAGGACGTGTTATTCTTCGAATCCAGAGAAGACAGCATCTCATTTATGGTCCTATAAACGATATTCCCATCAAAAGATGTGTTTCGTAAGTAGGCAATATTTTTATAATAGCAATAAATGTATATTTCTTTATTTAGTAGATCCCTCAATGGCTTAATAAAATTTATATTCTTATATCTGTTGTCTATATACGCTGTGCATATGGGCAGATTTATTCCGTTACCAAATATGGTATAGAGAAATGATTTGTTGGAGATGTTATTTGCGTTATTTCCAAAGAGGACGTAATTGATGTTCTCGTCTATGCTGTACTTTAAAATGGCGTTGTATATAATTAGCTCGTTTATGTAATTTAGGTAATAATTTTTTTCCTTTTTCACCAAGTCGTAGTGCACTAGGAATTCGCTTTTATAATGTTCATTCACGAAATAATTGCTTTTTAACACTGTGAAGTGTACTTTGTTTATTTTTTTTTTAAACACCCCGTTGAGGAACAGTATCCGGTCGCTTCCTTCTGGGGGAGATGTTTTGTCATGTTTGCGGCTGTGTTGGGTTTCCTCTCCGCGATGTTCAGATTGGCTATCCGCGTGGTGCGCTTCGTGGAATGCCGATTTGTCCACCTCATCTGCTGCCGCAACTACTTCATTGTCGTTCCCCCCCTTCGAATCGCCGCTCTCCTCGAAACGGCGAAAAATCTCCTCGATAGCGCCTATCAAGCTAAGAATATAATTTTCATCTTGAAAAATGTCTACGAATATTATTTCGCTAAAAACGCAATATTCATTTGTCAGCAACAAATCGTTCTTCCTATTTTTGACGTTTTTCAAATATTTTACAAACAGAAAGAGCAGAAAAGACGAGCAAATTTCCCCGGAAAACGCGATAGCTGTTTTTTTCCTCTGCTGTTGCGTACTCAACGTGGTGACAGTTTTTCCCTTCCTTTCTGTCCCGTCCGAGTACATTCCTTCGTTCAGCTCCTTGCAACAGCTTCTTCCCGCGAAGTGTGCATGTTCGCCGGGGGCATATTCTCCGTGTGCAAACGGCTTATTACACTTTCTCTCCTGCATATCCTCCCTTTTATCATTTTTCTGTGCAAGTTGTCGTGAAAGTTGAAAATTGTGACCCCCCTTGTTTTTAAACAGGCATTTTTCCCTTAACGTATTCTTAAATGTATATTCGACCAGTTGTAAAAAGCAATCCTTGCACGATTTCTCCCTCGTGCAAACTACAGCATTGTTCTTCTTGCACTTATAGCACAGCACACAATTTGCCTTCATTTTGTTCCATGTGAGTGTTTTCCCAGTAATTACTCCCCCGCAAGGATCGTTAAAAAAGGTCGCAATTAATCTTATCTTCACAATAGAGAGCGCTATTCTTGGTTATACCACCACTTTCATGCTTTTAAAAAAAAAATCGCAAAAATGTTTTACTCGATATTTTGGTTAGCCAAAGTTAGCGATAAGTTTTCTCTACAAATGACTAGCCGTTGTGTTTTTTTTTTTTTTTTTTTTTTTTTTTTTTCTCAAAGTATGTGGTTTAGAAAAATCAAAATATAACGTTCTGTTGTATATTTTATGCAAAAGCACAATCTGCAATGACAACTGTGACGAAACTATTTTAACTTTTGCAAATCGTTTTTTTCATACCTGGAAGTGTATGCTCATGCTATTTGGTTAATAAAAACAGGTAACATATTTTCTCATTTGCCATTTTTATGTAAGCGGAAGGTGTACATTTTCAACCAAATTTTGCGTGAACTGTTCATATTTTTTTCTTTTTTTTCTGTGCACTTGGCTGTTCCCATTTTTCCCATGTAACACCTTTGCAGGTGCGCATTTTCAACTTCTCATGCGACATGGTTGTATGCCCCAAATGGGGAACATCATTTTTACTTTAGAGGAAAAAGGAGAAAAAGAAGTGGCCGAATGTGCCCAGTCGGGAGAAACATAAACGCTTTGAGCACAATCAGGGACGCCTCCACTTTGTGTGCCGTATGCATATAATTACATCCATATGCATGCATATGCAATTTTGTATCCCTGCATGTGGCACACATATCCTATACGCATTTGGGGGCGGCTATCCCGTATTCCCCATCCCGCATACAACCACTTTCCTGCGAATGCCAAATTGGTGAACTTGCCCTAAAATGGGGTAAAATTCATGTATCACCCCGTTTCTACCATTTTTATGGAGTAAAAAGAACATAACTTGCTGAAAGGGTCAAATTGGGCCATAACAACAAGAAAGCGGGTGTATTTGTATACGCTGACGTACACTTGTATGCTTACCGCCTCGCGCCTACTAGCAATTCCGCTGTTATAACGCCGTGGACATAGCTAACGTGAAAACATGATGAAATGTTTTTTTTAAAATGTCTCTAGTAATTTATGCTCAATTTTTTGAACTCTTAAAAAAGGAGCAAGTCGTGGAAAACCGGTCCCCTAAATTAATTAGCATACATAGCAGGATACACATATGTTATACATACATGCGTGTACTATGCACATACGAAACGGCACATGTGGACGTGGTACATGCGTTGGCAGCACTTACACTCGCGCACATGCAGTATACACACGTACGTACACACATTGCATGCCCCTGCGGAGGCGGACTTTTCATTTTGGGAAAACAAAAATATTTTAATATTTTTTCATCTATGTTCAAATTCTTTTGTTATTTTTAATTTTTAAATTTAGTTATTTTTTGTTACATATATTTTTTTTTTTTTTTTTTTTATTTTTACTTTTGTGGTATACATGTAAAATATTTTAAATGTTCAAATTGTAACATAAAAAAATAAAAGGCAGAACAACTGTTTTCAGAAAAAAAAATATATATAGGTACAATACATATACAACAAGTGTTTTATATATATGTACATATTATGTATATGTGCGTATACGTGTGTGTATGTATGTATGTGTGTACATATCTATATATATAATTTTTATAATGTAATTGGATAACACATAAAATACACAAATGAGTATTTAAAAACTTTGAGATATGATTTAAAGAAACATGGTGGTATATTATTTACATCCTCATTTATAAAAATGTTGAACAGTAGGCTGTGGGCCGTTGAAATATTCCTTCTTTCGTAATCCCTCTCTTCTTTAATTTAAAAAAAGTGTACATATGTTGATATGTGTATTAATATACAGATGGCTGCGAACGTTGCCGCGAACGTTGCTGTGAACGTTGATGCGCACGTTGATGTGCGTGCTGAGGCACGAGTTGCGCACACGTTGCTGCGTATGCTACACAGTTGGATGCGCAGTTTGCTGAGCACTTTGCTGCGCGTTTTGCTGCACATTTTGCTGCGCGCGCTGAGGCACATACCCCCTCTTAGTCGAATGCCTCCTCGTCGCTGTCCTTCTTCGTGTGCGATTCACCCTCCTTTTTGGAGTCTCCGCCCACGTCTTCCTCGTCCTCATCCTCCTCATCCTCATCGTCTTCATCCTCGTCCTCATCGTCGTCATCATCATCTTCGTCATCTTCGTCGTCATCATCATCCATATCCTCAAAATCCTCATCATCATCGTCATCGTCGTCATCATCGTCTTCCTCGTCATCATCGTCCTCATCATCCTCCTCCTCTTCATCGTCATCCTCTTCCTCGTCGTCATCGTCGTCATCATCGTCGTCATCGTCGTCATCATCGTCATCATCATCATCATCATCGTCATCATCATCGTCATCATCGTCGTCATCCTCATCGTCCTCATCATCATCGTCGTCTTCATCGTCATCCTCATCTTCGTCCTCCTCCTTATCATCGTCATTTTCACTCGTGTCGACTGCGAATTTTTTTAAATTTTCCTCATCATTTCCTTCATCTTCTTCCTCTTCGTCATTAATTTTATCAATGTCATTTTCTTTGTTCTTTTTTTCTTTTTTTTTTCTTTTATCCTTTTTCAAAGCTTCACTCTTCTTGTCCCCAGTTACGTTATCCAGACTTTCCTCGACGTTTTCAGCAGCTTCGGCTGGGTTACTTTTTTTGCTAACCATGTTTTTTTTTTCTTTTTTATCGTCAGTAGTATTCAATGCTCTTTTTTTGGGTGGTGAATCCACCATTTTACATCTTAAAAACAAAGTACACTAAGGATACTTGTTTTCTCAGGTTCGAGGGAGATCACAGATGGTGGTAGGGGGGAGATGATGATAATGATGGAGCTTTGCAAAAATGGCTATCTTCAATTGTACATATATATAAATGTATACCTTTCTCCTTATACTGTATACGTGCTTGTACTTATACTCGTATGTATACACTCTCTGTACGTAATTATACATACACGTTTATATACATAAGTATGTACTATACATGGATATCTCCTTCTGCTTTATCCTTTTGTTGTCACAGTTTTTCTTATTTTTTTAAAAATGAAGAAAAAATAAAAAACCAAGGTATACAAAATATATGCGCAATAATTCAACAATTTTAAAGGTCAAAAAATTAAAATCAAATGAAACTCGTAGAAATGAAGATTTATAAAAAGAAAAAAAAAATGTAAAAAATATATAAAGGTAAAAAGAAAAGAAGATATGTTTAAAAAAAAAAAGCTAAGAAAAGAAAAGATATATTTAAAAAAAAAAAAATTCAATAAAAAAAATGAGAGTGAATAAAAAAATATATTGCTACCAATTTCAATATGCTACTTCAGGGTCCATAAAAGCAATATATATATTACATATATAAATAAATATATAGCAGCGTGCCAAACGCTTTTTTTTTTAGTTATTCGTTTTTTTGGTATTGTAAAATTGCTTTCTATTTTAAGCGAAAAGGCGTACATTTGTAAAGTACGAAGATATGCGCAAAGGAATGGGCAAGTGAACGAGTACGCAAAGTAACGAAGCTGCTTTGCCGCACTGTATATCTGTGCATATACGCCGTATGCATATATTATATATATATATATACATACGCGCAGCATAATATTTTTACATATATATTTTTTTATGCGCGTACGTTTTATATATAAATGTTCACGTATGCGTGGTGCCGATAAGCAGTGCGGCTTACGCGGGTGTATATTTTCGCTCGGCCCAAAGCGTTCTTTAAATAATGTAATGTATGTATACGGTTTTTTATATATTACGTGCAAATATGTACGTAAGTCATACGTGCGTAGCACTGCGCATATAATAACACTATTATATATTATACATTCGTGGGGTGAATTATTTTTCATATAAAACGAAAGCGCAATTCTGACGAGAGGGCCTTCACCATTTATTTATGCGTAAAAATATGCACTATATTACGTAAATCATTTTATGTACGCCTTTGCGAGGAGATAACTACAATGGGACAATGTAAAGGGGAAAGTGCGATTCATTCATATATGCAGAAATGCATTCCTACTACGTGCTACTTTTCTCAAAACGTACAATTAATGGCGTTATGCGTTACTGTGCTTCTGCTATAAGCAAAAAAAAAAATAATAAAGGTGTTTTTACAAAACCAGCTATCTTTTCGCGCATATTTTTATGCAGGGCCGTCCGTCCTCCGAAAATTTCGGCAGTGCATACCATATATAAAAAAAAAGGCCATTCGCTATGCTATGCGTATAAATATTACCAATTTCTTGCGGTATGTACAAATCAGTATATAATAATACGCTGTGATATGCCTATTTTTATGAATTGAAAAAATAACGCTTTTTGCTCACGAAAATTGCGAAGTTTCTTAGGTACGTAATTGGTACATATGGTGTATTACATACATTTATGTAATTATATTTCTCCTTCCTGCGCAGCATGTATTTTTTATACATACGTATGAAAAAACATACGTCCGTGCAGATATATTTGCGTACAGATTTTAAGTGAACACGTAATTGGCCATGCTGTCCCGTTCGGCGCGACTGTGCAAATATGAAGCAAAATTTTTTTGCAATGTTATGCGGCGGTGACGCTTCCTTTCTTACATAACAAAGTCAAAATATATCATAAAAAGTACGCAACTGGGTTTAGCACGTATCTTTTGTTGGTTATGCGGGACGGGCATATGCTCGTTATGGTACCACCGGTACGCCTTTTTTTTCGCTTTGTGAGTGGTGAAAAAATGGGCCACCGGGGGCTGTTCAAAGTGCTGATATGGCTATGTTGGCACTGCGTATTCTTGCATTATATGTATATATATGTATACATACATTTGTACGCGCTTGTATGCTTAAGCATGCGTACCTCTGTGCGGCAAACTGCGCCTGTGTTGATACCATGGAATAGCCGTGCCTGCTTGACTTTCAACTTTTTTAAAGGTGACAAAATGGCTGCTGGTTTGAAACGCCCACAACTCAACTGATATGTTGAAATGTCTCGCGTAATAAAATTACCGAAAGGAAGAGCTCTTCCCCCCCCACCCCTTACAGTCAAGATAACACAACACAGAGTTACATGCGCGTACGCGTTTGTATGTACATATTTGCATTCTCAGATGAGGCCACCTTGGTCCAGCGAATACAAAATATGCAGAGTTAAAGAAAGGAAAAAAAAAACAACTTTGGGAAGATAATAATCTTTCATATGATTGAGGGGAAAAAAAAGGAATTTCAAAACAATCTGTTGTCTTGCTCGTTGTTCACCATTTCGATATGTGACGGTTATTCACTGCTTCATGCACGGAGTTATTAATCCCAACGTAAACCAGTCAACCTATGTAAGGTCTTGGGGTGTAAGCCAACCGTGCGCTTGCTTTGTACATAAGTTTATCTCTTATATGTGGCGTTATAAAAAATTCGTACGGCGACAAACTTGGGATTACGTAAAATTGTTTTAATAAGCGGCGTAATTGGTTTAACCAGTTTGGCTGCAACTTTTTTGGCCTTTTTTGCGACCTCTTTGTGACCTCTTTGCGAGTTTGTTTGGCCCATTTTATCGCATAGTGGCGCTGTTTTACAGTTCACCCCTTTTCGAGCGCATATCCTTAGCAAAAAAAGGCTCACACATTTGTGGTTAGGGACACAGGCAATTTCTCTTCAATGCGACTCATTTTTACTATAGCGAACGGTGCACCATTGCATCACTGGTGATGAGTGCCGTAACGGCAGTGGTTAGCTTATAAGGATCATTTTCTCTTTACCATAACGAGTTTGCACTTTACGCGGGTGAAATGCCAACATGTGTAAATTGCACTTTTATTTTATTGCACCATTGAAGATTTTATTTATTTGCGTTTTTTTTTTTTTTTTAAATCTTCGCACACATGGTTCCTTCTGCGGTGCATGAGCACGCGCGGTTGAACTTGCACATATGGACCCGCTTGCACGAAACGTGGGAAAAATTAGGCGCAAAGGTTTGCACCGTGCGTGGCAGGCTATGTCAATATAATGAAAAAAGGCTCACCATTCGAAAAAGCGCTTGAAGAAGATAACACAATTTGTTGCATAAAAATAGGACTTCTTAACCACTGCACGTATGCCTTTGCGTATTTACACTTATACATACACATATGCAACAGTTAAGAAATTCAAAACGGGGAGCCGACGCCATGTACTGCATTGGCTTCCTCCCTTTAGCGCTTTTCATAAATAAGCATTATGCTGCATTATGTTGCATTTGTTAGAAGGGGAGCGCACACTTATGCTACTATTCACAACTATGTGCTACTTTGCATGCGAGCCGTTTTGTTCTTAACAGGGGAAAAAAAAAAAAGCATGTGGAAGCCTACCGTGGTGCATATATCCCGATAGGACATCTATAGTAACCTCCTTTGCACTGATGTAGTGGTGCACAAGTGCCCCAACGATGTTCTGCGCTGTGCGTAAGGGGAACACAAGTCACTGCTACGGTTATGCCCTTTTTTTTGGGGGGGTTTTACCATTTGTGCAATCCAAGTAACGAATTGTAAGAGGCGCATTTGTAAACTGACCCCTCTCACGCCGCAAAAAGGTACACGTGTTTTTTTTCTTTCCATCGTTGTAGATATGGCGAAACGGGGAGGTGAATCAAACGGGGGCATAATCGTGCATCCACTGCTCCACACCCGTTCGCACAAGTCTGGCGTCCCCGGCAGATGTAACCTTCATTAAGCGCTGCCAAACGTTTAGTTAGCTGTGCCTTTTTTTCTGGCCTGCATTTCGATATCCCTACTTCTCATGCAATATAAACGCCAAATGGTATGGGGGAAAAAATCCCAAATGGGCTTAACGCGCGGGAAAAAGATTTACAGTAACATTTTTCTCCATCTTTTAGCTATCGCAAAATTATCCGTTCTTTTTTAAAAAGGAAACCCCCCTCCTGCGTATAATTTCAAGGCAGTTTCTCACCTCACGTGAATGTAAAAAATGTGACCGGCTCATTTAGCTAATTGTAGGTTGAGCGTGCACGTAGATATATAACGCCAGTGAGCACACGCATAAAGGGCGCATATGATCATATGCATACATATGAACATGCATATGTTTGCCCCGCGCGGGGCACTTTCTGTGCCCGTCAAGGCTACTACATAAAACGACACAGCGGCATACACCCGTGATTTTTTCAATTTTCAAGTGGCAATTTTTTTAGGCCACATGTGATTTCGTTAGCGATAAAAATAGTGCATATGCACAGGTACATACTGCTATATATACGTATGCGGCATTGCAATTTTTGGCTCGAAAAAAATGTCGAAAAATAAGGCATCGCTGCAGGCATATACATAAGCATATAACGTATACGCGTATGTATCCCCCCCCCTGCTGGTGCCCAATAACCCTTTCGAGCATATGCGCGGGGTTTACATTTTTCGCGGTGCAAAGAATTACACTGAACTGACTAGCAACCAGGTGCTCTTTCCTCTCTGGCGGTTTAAATTTAAAGCCTTTAACTTGTTTAATTTTTTTTTTGGGGGGGAACGGCCTATTTTTTCACATTTTGACGTTTATTTTTTTTTTCTTTTCTTTTTCACCGCGTGAACAATTTTTCTTCCTTTCCTACGCACAAATAATCCGGAGGAAATCTTATGCACTATACTACAAACTTCGTTTAAGGGTTTACAGCATTTTTTTTCGCTGCGCGGACTTCACCCTCGCGAAAAGGGTAAACGCCGTGAATGGGCGCCTCCCCCATACGTATAATCATTTTTATATACAACAAATCGGCCAAAAAAATACGTAAATGTATGAAGAGCTGCATATATTATATACATGCGTACTGATTGTATATACATTTTTTTTTATGCTTGCCTGCGCGACGAGTAGCTTTTCTTTGGGCTTTCACTGCCGAATTGCAATTTTTTTTCATCCCAATTTGTACGTTTCATATTTTATAAAATCCACAATTTTTTTTTTTTTTACCTTTTCATTTTTTACAAATTCAACCAGAAACAGATGCAATTGCAAAATATAACTCCACTCTGTTTTAATTCCTTTGGAGCGAACATTTGATAATTCTTTGAACAGAAAATTTACCCAAGCGATTGCTTTATTTAAAAAAAAATAATAAAAAAAAAAAGAAGCTTCGTACAATTACGCATTTGAAACCTCCCATCTGCATAACTCTTTAAGTGTTTCCTTCCTTTTAACGCGCATTTACACAATGAGGTAAGGCCATACTAAATGGGGCACAGGATTTATGTGTTCTTGTTGCGAACTCCCCTTGGGGGGGAAAGGCATATACAGAGAGGCAACACCCATCCCAGCGTACATAAACGTTTATATGCATATCTCCATGCTGTCGTGGGTGCACTCTTGTATGCGCTTGCTTATACTTGTGGCGTTTTTTACGTGAAGAGATTAACCACTGTATGGGGTGGGTAAAAAAACATCGCCACGTTAGCCCATCAGATGAACAAGCATCACGTACATACAACACAATGCAGCGCTGCCATTTTTTCTTGCAAACGCACCATTTGATGTCCTTCTTGCCGCCTTAATGAGACTGCATTTCCGTTGGAGGAACACATACTGCTTGTGAATGCTGCCCATTTGTTGTGCCTCTTCGTTTGCCCACGCATGTCATTAGAGCCCCCCTCGGGGAACACAAATTATGAAATTATATATCTCATATATGTTGTGTATGCTGTGTATGGTGTGTATACCCCCCCGCGCTGCACACCGCGTGAGGGATTTGCCCATTCCACTTGCTCCGATTTACCATCGCAATTGCTTCGCCTTCCCCGCCGTCCCCTCTCAGCAAGCTAAACCAAGATCTCCTAAAGAAAGCCATCGCCGACGTGTTCGAAGGCACAAAAACGAAGAAGAGAAAATTCGTTGAGACGATTGAGCTGCAAATCGGCCTGAAGGATTACGACACGCAGAGAGACAAGCGTTTTTCAGGAACAGTCAAATTGTCAAATGAAGTGAGAAAGAAACTGAAGGTATGCATATTAGGAGATGCTGTACACGTGGAGGAAGCACAAAAATTAGAATTAGATTATATGGACATAGAAGCCATGAAAAAATTAAATAAAGATAAAACGTTGGTTAAAAAGTTGGCCAAAAAATACGATGCATTTTTAGCAAGTCAGGTCATCTTGCCACAAATTCCAAAACTTCTTGGTCCAGGTTTAAACAAGGCAGGAAAGTTTCCTTCCCTAATTACACACAATGATAAAATAAATGATAAAATTTTAGAGTTAAAATCTTCCATAAAATTTCAATTGAAAAAAGTTTTATGCATGGGTGTTCCTG
This sequence comes from Plasmodium vivax, assembly GCF_000002415.2. NCBI lineage: Eukaryota > Apicomplexa > Aconoidasida > Haemosporida > Plasmodiidae > Plasmodium > Plasmodium vivax. The sequence continues at coordinate 2,705,837 of NC_009917.1, read as the reverse complement.
TTGGTCATGCCAACTTGAAAGAGGAGGAACTGAGATCCAACATTGTGCATGCCATTAACTTTTTGGTTTCTCTTTTGAAAAAGAATTGGCAGAACATTAGGACGCTGCACATTAAGAGCACCATGGGAAAGCCCCAGCGAATTTACGGTTAAGCGGCGAGTTGGCTGCGTAGAGGGGCGTTCTCATTTTGTACTCCCCGTGCTGATCGCATCGCAAATGTTTGAGTGATGCGTCTCCATGCCGAAGGCACCTCCGTAGAGAAACACGTGCGCTCATGTGAGGAGTGCCTGCGCCGCAACTGTAAAAGGAAAACCTGGTCATGCCTCCAGAAAAGCAGGAATATTGCAGACGAAGCTGGAGAGAGGCAGCCGTTGTGGTTAAGGGCTTACCGCACAGGGACGAATTCGTAAAAAAAAAAATGTCTTGTGGAGATGCACATAAATATGTACGCGCATATATATTTATTCTTTTATTTACTCTTTTTTTTTTTTTCCTGCCTATGAGCTTATTACGCTGTTATCACCTTCTTCTCCTTTTTTCCAAGTAACAAGTTTTTTTTTTTTTTTTTTTTTTTTCGAATACCAATATTTTGAAAAACTTTTGTTCTTTTTCCATTTCGAATTAGAATAAAGAGAAAGAAAAAAAAAAAGAAAAAAAGACTAGAAATTACCTTTCTAAGTGACAAAATATTGGGAGATTTTTAACAAATCGTTCATAAGAAAAAAAAAAAAAAAAAAAAAAAAGGTGCAGGATAGGTCACAGAGGGGGAAGAGGAAATCACAGGGAGGTACGCGAAGCAGAAATGTCAAGGCAAGTAACACCCGAAAAAGGCGCGCCAGCAGATGTGTACTCCAGTGGGGGAGACAGAACAATATGAAAATCCCCCCAAAGAAAGGATGCAATATGTACAATTTCGCCTTATGGAAATTCACTCCATGCGCATTTCCGCCGGGTCTCCCGTTGTATAACAAAATGGGGCAAACGGTGTGGTGCTTGTTTCGGCGCGATGTGGCTATTTTTTCTCCCCCTCTGTTACGAAATTGTTTGCAGTAATGCCTCCATACACTGCCTCTTTCGTGTCAACCGGATGGAAATGATCAAATGGTTTGGAAAAGGAGACGCACTGGTGGGGTGTGCCAGTCTGTTCATATTCACATGTCGAATTAGCGTCAAAATGGTAAGCTAAGTTTTTTTTCCTGTCATCTTTTTTTTTTTTTCCCCTTTTTGGTTTAACACATCGGTTCCTTCCGCTGCTCTTTTATGAGTCATCTCCCAAATGTTTACCCCCCAGTCGATGTCCAATAGGGGAGAGACTTTCCCGAGGGGCGCACCTCTCATAGGGGGCAAAATTTGACAAGAAAAAAATAACGCGTTATCGCCTCACCCCTTCTGAAATATGCTGTTGTGCAGGAAAGTGCAAACTGGGGACATACCGAATGGGCTAAATAAAAACAAAATTGGGAATTCCCCTTTTTAAGAGAAAATAAAAGAATACCTTTCCGGCACTGAAATGGTAAAACGGAACGATCAACGTAGAGTGAGTACTTTGTCACAAGAAGTTTTAATTTCTTTCAAAGGGGTTACAACAGGGGTGTTACATCCACTGAAAGGTTGTTAAGCATGCACATGTTTTTTTTTTTTTTTTTTTTTTCTGAGTGCTGGAAGCTGCTGTGTAGGTCTACATACCCACAGGGACTCCACGCTCATAAATAAATGGTAACATGTTTTTTCCAGAGGGGGAACATGAAAATGGGGGCATACACATGAAGGGTAATAAAAAGTGCTTGTTAAAGCATTTAATAGAGGAAGCATACGCCTTGTTGTTTCGCATGGCACGTACTCTATCATCGTCCCAGTTGGAAAATCCCCCACTCCGCCTTCATCATTTTTATGTGCGCAATTTTCTCTAACCACTTGAGCACACATACGCATATGTGCAAGTCTGAGGGCCGAAAGCTGCTTTTTCTCTTTTGCCGAAATGGATTGTACTTTGCGAAAAATGCTTTATGCCTACATTACACATTTACACCTTGCGCTTAACTCGCACAGGTCTTCTGTTTGTTCTTTTGCGCGTTACACACGCTCCTCCCCCTTGAAATTTCTCATTTCCCAAAGTTACACATGCATGCGTGGTTATGCATACGTTGCTCATTTGTAAAAAAAAAAAAAAAATGCACACTTTTGTAAATCAGTTTTTTCCTTTTTAACATTTCAAGCATAGTTCACAAGTTAAGAAAAAAGAAATAAATGTACACACTTTGTTTAGTTGAAGGATTTCCTATCCCCTGTTGTGTTATTTTTTTTGTTTTTTTTTTTCGTTTTTTTTGGTATTATTTTTTTTACGTGGTTATATGTGAACAAATGCGGACTGCCTAAAGGGGTACGCGCACGCTGTGCACACGGGTAATAATTTTTTGGGACTCTTAAAAAGGAGACAATATGCTTCAATCAATTTTTTTTTTTGTTCCTTTTTTTGTAACTTACTGATTTGTATTTAACCACATACATGTGCCTATTTTTTTGTTCTTCGCAAAAATCTGCGTAGATTGACTTAGCACAGAGTTTGCTCGTCCGCCGTTGCCACGTGCGTTGTTCGTTTGGGCCTAGACAGGGCGCACATATTGAGCCGTCCGCCTGGCGTTAGTCCGACTTCCACTTGTCTTTCCTCCCTTTTGTGTACCCTCCTGTCGCCCACCTCCCCATGGTGTTTGTTTGTGCCTCGTAAATATTGCCTACCTAATTTGCCACCTCCTCCGTTTTTCTTTCGCAAAAATGTGTTAATTCAAAATGAGACACGATTGCAAAGTCAAGTCGATCGTTTTGTTTTGTGGGAGAGACGCGTCAGCGTGAGTGCCCCTTCCGCTGCGTCTCGTTCTGCGTACCGATGTTCACGCCAATGTTCGTGCCATTGGTTTGCCCCAAAATTGAGCCACCCCCGTGTTGCATCCGAGCTGCGCAGCGCTTACTTCCCCACGGACTATTTTGCTCCTAACCCATTTGTTGCTTCATCTACGGACCACGTGCTCCCTTCCGCCGCTCGCTCGATTCGCCGCTTCCTTTTCTCCTTTGATTCCCCCAATGGCACTCACGGACAAGTGGCGAAGCGAGTGGGACAGGGAGCTGCGCCTGCTCCCCCAAGTCGAACCCATTGCCGACCACGACCTGCAGATAACCGAAGATATATTTTTCATATGGCAGGTAAGATTAGCAAAAAAGGGGCACTTTTTGACACCTTGGTGTGGTGTTCCCTATGACACGATTTTTTTTCCACACAATGATTGATGTTTGCCGTTTGGGAGAGGAATGTGTAGGCTTCTTTTTCCCATGACATCTTCCACTATTTAGCTTTTTTTTTTTTTCCTTTTTGTGCTACCTTACGTGTCCTCCCCTTCCCATTTTTCGACGCAGTTCTTAAAGATGTACCACACCTCCATGCCGCATGTTCGGAAGCTCATCGATTTCATAACAAGTAAAAAATGAAACAAAAATGTGCAGCTGCACATTTGGATAAAGCATCAGTTCGGGGGGGGCTCTTTTCGAGACACTATGCCCGTTCACTCCCCCATGCCACCCGCTCTACATTCCAATTAGAGTAATACTAACGATAATAACATCACTCTGTAACTAAAATGGTGTAATTATTTGCGTGATCCCCTCCTCCTTCCACCCCTTTGAAGTTAAAAAACCCGAGTCGCTCATATGGGGCGAACACATTGACGACTACATGTTTAGGGGAATGGACAAGGGGCAGAAATTATTTAATTTGTTAGTTTCAGATGGAAAAAGAATACAGCCCAGGTATTCCAAGAAGAAATTAAGCGATACGCTTCTGTACTTTCGCCTTAAGAATTACATCATCTTGGAGAAAATAAATACTGGGTCCGTTGGTCAGGTTCACTTGGCTTTGGACAAAAGCACAGGTTGGTCTCTCCGCTGGAGGGGGCGGCTGAATTCGCGCCGTGACTCCGAGCACGGATAAGCAGTCACGCACCACTACAGGCACAGATAGATGCGTGATTACAAGCGCAGCTACTTGCTTAATTGCATGCACAGATAGATGCATAATTACACGCACAACTACTTGCTCAATTACACGCGTACCCGCATGCACCGATACATGCTCACCGCGCTGCCCCCGCAGACACCCTCGTCGCGGCCAAGGCCATAGACAAGTCCACCGTGCAAGGCGACGAAGAGCTCTTCCAAAAGCTCAAGGAGGAGATCAGCATTTCCTGCAGAATGAACCACCCGTGCGTTGTAAAAACGACCAACGTCCTCGAGACGAGGGACAAAATTATTCAAATTATGGAGTACTGTGATGGGGGGGACCTCATATCCTACGTCAGAAATGTAAGCCCCAGGGATTTGCACCCGAGCAGATGGGCGTAAATGCATGTCTGCGTGAATACATGTGCCTACGTGCGCACCTGTGCCTGCATGCGTTTCTCCACTCCCCTAACAGCGCGTGGCCACTCATCACCCCAACCGCAGAAGCTCCACCTTGAGGAACTCAGCGCGCAGTACTTCTTCCGCAAAATCGTCCAGGGGCTCCAGTACATGCACCGAAACAACGTGTCCCACAGGGACCTGAAGCCAGAAAATATCTTCTTATGCAAAAGACAACTCAGTCAAAGAGAAAAAACGTTAATAAGAATAGGGAAGTTACCATCCTGCTCTGAATACGAATTGAAGATAGGGGACTTCGGAGCCTGCTGTGTTAATGAAAAAAATAAGCTACATCACGACGTAGTGGGAACCTTAAGTTATGCTGCACCGGAGGTCTTAGGGTGTAACACCACCTGTGGGTATAGCAGTCAAAAGGCAGATGTTTGGAGTCTGGGGATTATCCTTTACGCCATGTTATTCGGCTTGCTCCCCTTTGATAATGAAGGGAAAAATCTTAAAGACGCTTATAACTCGGTTGTAAAAAATAAAATCGTCTTCCCCAAACATAGGATCAATAAAATTTCTATGAATGCTCGACATTTGCTCTCTGGCATGCTCACCATCAATCCCGCTAATCGGCTGTCCCTTGATGAGGTGGTCAACCATGAATGGCTAGCTGATACGGGGAAAGCCAAATTGGAAGTATCTCACTTGCATAAGAAAATGGATTTCCCCATTTCGTCCACCGTCGCTTGTCCAGTTGGCAGCGGTAAGAACGACATGGACTTTGAGACGTTTAAGAATTTGTTTCTAGTCAAGAGGGAAAATGGTTCTGCGGCCGCAAATATGTGCGTCCCGGGGGTGGTGGCCAGCGCGCTTCCGAGGGGGGCTCAAAATGGGATACACAGCGGGGGGAAAAATGTGATACACAGCGGTGCCCAAAATGTGATACTCAACGGGGGGCAAAACGGGCTGCTAAACATGGTGCCTCACGGGATTCCGTGCGCCGCTCCTTTTGGAGCCCCCTACGCTACGCCATACGCGAGTGCAAGCCCAAAGGGGAGCGATCAACCTGGCGCCTCCCCGCGCAGCGGTAACGAGCAGGGCCAAGCGTGCCATCTGCGAGGAAGCAACTCGTTCCTGGGCAGGAGCAACCCCCACCACTTGCGGCAAAATCAAAACCAAAACCAATACACAAGCGCAAACCACTGCCAGTTTTACCTGTACGACGAGAAGGGCGTTTTGAACACCCACGTGAATCACCCGAATGGGGGGCAGCCCAACGGGGAGAACCCCGTCTACGCAGACGCCCGCCTTGCACAGAAAAAAAACCAAGGGGAGACACTAGATAGGTATGCGTTAAATCAAAAGGGTGAAGAGGGAGGAAACCCCCCCATGGAAACAAGCAAAAAACAAACACTTGATGGTAACGAAAAAACCAAAGTGTGCACACAAAAAGGAATAACCAATCATCGCAAGAATGGTCAAAATGATTACTACGTGGAGAGAGCATATTTCAAAAATTATATTCTAGACAATACCTACGTGGATGGGAAGAATACCAATCAAAATAGCGTCAACTACTATGATGGGAAGCCACCCCAGCTAGAGCATGTAGAAGAAAATAAAGCCAAGTGGATGGACCAAGTGAACAGGAACCCCCACCTGTGTACAGAGATGAAGAACACTTACGATTTATACCTCAATAAAAACAACATCTGTAGAAACCAAAGCAATAATGTGTTGCTTCTCCCCTGTAGGGAGAACCCCATAGGGAAAAATAATTTATATAGTAATTTGTACCTCTTTAAAGGCGCAAACGATTTTAACGTAACGACCATGGGGAGGGCTACTCTGTTAAGGCACTACGATCAGTGTAAACTCACCAGAAGCAGGGAATATGACACCAGCTGGAAGTTCAAATATTCTTCCAACGTGAGTGACGGACGAGAGTCCACTAACACCATCGCCTCGAATTGCACAAACGGAGCTCCTAGTCCTAACAACACACCCGCCATCGCGAAAGTAAACGTCTCACCGAGTGACCCATCATTTTATGAAAATGCGAACTACAGCCATCATGTACAGTACAAATATTATTACTATGATGATAAGGGGACCTATGTAGGCTGTTTGAGCAACCAAACCAGTGGACGCACTTGCCCCTCTTCCTGCGTGCTGCTGGAAAATCAAGCCAATAAGGCAGTCAATAAGGCAGACAATAAGACAGCCAATAGTGCCGCCAACAATGCCGCCAACCATGCTGACTACACCCAGGAATGGACCTGCAGAAGGGGAGTCTCCGAATATGTCGAAGCGGGCACGCCCAGCAACAACAGCAGTGGTAATAACGGCAGTGGTAATAACAACGTGTGCTCGTCTGACCGCAAGAGGGAAGACCCCTTCGCTAAACACCGAGAGGGGGGAGGTCACACAAAGTTGGCTAGCCACGAATGGGGTAAAGACGCTGCAGGTGCGCTCTTCGCCGCTTCTAAAAATGGGGCAAATGTGATGGGCAAGCAGACGGGGGGGGAAAGCAAAGGGAGGAATGCTCTGCCGAGTGGACATGGACAACCACATGTGGTGCAGCAGGTGGGAAGAGCCGCACAGGTAGGTGGGCAAATGGGTGAGCACGCCACTCGGGGAGCCACCGGCAGTAACCCCACAAGGGACACCCTCCTCACCGACGGAAGCATCACATCTAAGGTGAGCGCACCCACGAACAAGGAGGCAGAAGTGCAATTACGCCCCACGAACGACGCAGAAGTGCAATTAAACCCCACGAACGACGCAGAAGTGCAATTAAACCCCACGAACTCCAAAAAGAAAGACACCTGCATTATTCTCAAAAGGGAAGCAATAGCCCCCAGCGGAAATAAACACTCGTGCCTTGTCAAATCCCAACACGCAACAAAAATTGTCTCCATTGGTGAACCCACCTGCGATGAAGTTTACCTGGCGCACATGCAAACGAACGAACTGAAGGGCAACCCCAAGGAGAGTCACCAAAAGGAAAACAAATCTACCACCAACCTGTTCATCCAAAAGGGGAGAATTAACGAATGCGAAAAAATGAATAACACACAACAGAAAGGTACTTCACCAAGGGATTACACTGATGAGCAGTCCGAAAAATGGAACTTGCCCAGTGGAGAGAAAGATGACAGGGCGGGGTTCCTTCCCAGTGGGGGTGCCCCAGTGCAAACTTACACTTCGAATTTGCGAAAGACCAAAGCGGATAATAACACCGATGAAGAAGTGCATGAAGTGGGCAAACGAACTGAACGGGAAACAGAAAAGGACAATCAAAGAGAAACACACAAAGGGGATAATAACTCCCCCGCGAAAGCAGTTTCACTCCTGCCAGTTAAAGATGAAAGCAAAAATATAACTAGCCAAGAAGGGAGTAACACACCAGGGGAAGAACACACCGAAGGGGAGTGTAAGAACACCCTCGAACAAAGCCCTAGCGATGGAAGTGAAACGAAGACGAAAAAAAAAAAAAAAAAAAAAAAAATTATCAGCACCAATAATCCAAGTAAAGAAATCCAACGACGTGAATCAAAGAGCGACCCAAGTGGTGACGACAAACAGGTAAACCAGGGGCATAAAAAAAAAAATACATCCAACAGTGGTAGTAGTAACAACAACCGTAGTTGCAACGCTGGGCAGAAACGTGCATGTGGAGAGAGCTACACCAACAGTGGCGCAAGGAGCAACCACAACGGGACTGACACTGCAGTGGTGGGTGCGCGCAAAAGTTCAACTAAAAATGAGGGGAAAAAAAACAAAGTGGACAAGCGAAGAGGAAGGGCAAATGAACATGCTATAGAAAAAACTGACAGGCCTAACTTACCCAAACGTGACCGTCATGAAGAAGAAAAAACAGAGGCGGCAGAATCCAGACGCTACTCCAGCACAGATAAAACAACGTATAACCATCTGGAGGAGGCAACAACGCTTTGCAAAAACGAGAAAGGAACGAAAGGAAGGGACAACAAAATGTTAAATGAACAACAGATAGACGGAAAAAACAATTTTTTGCTGCTAAAGAAATTGTACTATTCGAACGATAGGCACCTGGAAGTACTGCCCAACAGTCAAAACCAACATGAGAGGAAGCACTACATCAATTTGGAGAAATTATTTCCCCACGGTAAGAGGAAGACGAATAAAACCCACCTACCCCCATTAAGCCACTATAAAAAAGGCAACATATGTTTTAGTAAAAGGGTGAAAAAAGACACAAGAAAATGCGGCGAGGAAAACCAAAACGTCGTAAAGAAGGAAGCAGATGGATGCCGCAGAGCACATAACCCAATAGGTAAAAATGACGTAATAAATTTCAGCCACTTCGGTGAGTGGTACTACGCGAATGGGTGCGGCCAAGATGAATTAACAACGAAGGGGAAATTTACACACAAGGAAAGGGTTCCAATTTGTGATAAAGTGGCACCATATGATGAAGAACGGGTAAGTGACCAGGAGCATGTCTATTTTTCCTCCAACAAAATTGACTACATCAGATGTGCCACTCGGAGGGGAACCAACCAGGATGGCCACCACACATACAGCGCAAATTATTACTACCATACGGTGAGCGAAACGAACGGGGGGGTATCCACCCCTGTTAGTCATGAACATGTGGTTAGCACAGACAAATCGAGTCCCAACTGTAGTGAAAAAAGACACACAATTTGGTGCCCCCCAAAGGAGAGTCAACATTATATTAGCAAATGCGAAAAGGGAGTAAACTACACTTCTGATAGATTCAAAGCCAATGTAAGGAAATGCTCCCTTTCACATGAACCAATTTTGTTTAGCAAAAATGGAAATGGCATGCTTCGAAAGGATAGCTTGGCAAATCAAAAGGTGCCCACTGATCTTACCTCAAAGTGTCCTTCCCAGGTGAAACCCACCCTTAGCCTTGTCAGTTACTATAACGAAAAAAGGGGAAGCTACACAGGTGAGAAGGCATTCACAAGTAAGGGCACAGAGAAACCTATGCAGTCAGGCTACAATATGAACAGGATCGCTGATCGGCACTGCGGAAAGAGCGGCACATACAATAGGGGCGACAGCGCAAGTGGCAGACGCATCCCCAATTTGGAAAGCCACACATTTCACCGCCCCAAAATTGACCATTCAATCAAAGTGCATGAGACTCAAGGTGAAGAAGCGGCACGCACGGAGAGCTCCCCCTTTAGTGTAGCCAACAGTGGGGAGCGATCTTCCCCCGAGGAAGTGGCATCCGCCAACGGTAGTACCAGCAACGGTAGTTCTAGCAACGGCAACAGCAGCAATAACCGTAGTGGATGCAGACGGAACAGTCAGCGAATAACCACCCAGCTCGAAGAGTTAAGCGGCGTTCCCGCATCCGACGCCACAAACGACTCACACATTGGAAAAGATGCCATCAAAAGGAAAGGATACACCTCCTTGTATGACGACGTGAAGAAATCCTATTCGATCATCCAAAATGTAAGTTATGAAGATGAGCTGACGAAAGAAAAAGTGAAAAATAAAAACGGGGAAAGGGTCATCACACGGTGGGAGGCGAAGGAGCAGATAGAAGAGAATGAAGAGAGAAAACAGAGTGGGAAGCCTCGCTTAAAGAGGGCCTCCCCAGAGGAACACTCTACCCCCAAGCGGAGCAGCGATAAAGACGAGCAAGACAAAAGTGCGAAAGGTGCGGGAAAGAATGCCACTCCCCTCACACTTAAGAAGGGCCCCGTTTGGAAAAATTCGCCAAGTAATCCTCAAAATGGTCACGAGGTGGAATCCCCTACAGGGATAAATCGAGAACTACCTAGCGGGGGCCTGGACGCAGATAAATCTCAAACGCATGGCAGTAGCGCCAGTCGAAAGGACACCCACTTGTTAGCAAAGGATGAGGGAAGGAACCCGCTCCTGGACACACAACACATCTACATGATGAATGCAGCTTTGGAAAAGTACAAACCACAAGGTGAAAAAGAAAAACGGGAGAGGAACCAAAAAGGGAGTGTGCCTAATAGACCCATCGAGGGAGAAGACCCCCCACATGAACTCACATCGAGCAAGGCAAATGAAGAGCTAGCTAAAAATAAAAAAGAGACAACCCTTAAGGAGAGCACCCCTGATAGAGGTAAGCAGATAGCAAGTTGGAACATCCCTAACGCACAGAAGGATCATACCATTCATTCGAAGGAGAAACATGAAGATCATCTAACCCACAATAGAAGCTACGATTTGAAAAGTGCTCGGAGTAATTTATTGAGCATGTCCTATGATGGAGATGTAAAAAGGGATCACACACATGGTAACTTACTAGTGAACCCTGAACGTATAGCATCCCACAAAGATTCAAAATCAAGTGAAAAAGACGAAACGGATAAATTGCTACACTACTACAATTTGGACGCCTCTCCTTCCAACTTGGACCTTCTCAACAACCTCATGTTCTACTCATCATCGCATATTAACCCATATAGGCATTATAAAAATAGCTACCTCTCAAAGAAAAGCTCCCTCACTGGGGGGAGTAACCTAACGAACTCCCAACAGAGTGGCGGTAGTAACAGGACTGAGCAAAGGAGTGACCACCAAAATGGACCCCCGGCAGTGGACCACAACTTGAGGAACTACCTCAATTTAAACAAGACATCCATTCAGAACTTTGCAAAAACGAAAAGAAATTATATCCGCGAACAAAATTATGAGAACAAATTTGCAACAAAAATGGACGACCAAAGGGAAGCAAATTCGCTGTACCCCAAGCTACGATGGATGAACATTTTTAGCAGAAATTCAAGCAAGTACTAAACTAAGCCAAACCCATTTTGGGCGCATCACACTGAGTACTCCTTTTTGAGAGGCGCTATGAAACGTGTTAATCGAAGGAGGGGCAAACGAAACGGAGGAGGAGGCATCCCAATGAGAATGCAAATGGTCAAGTTGTTTGTGTGCACCTTTACCTCCATGCGGGGAGGAGGGGAAAAAAAAACAGGTTGAACTGGCCACTCTTCTTGTTTGGTCTTTTGTCATCGGGCATTTCGCTCACCTTTGCGCGGCTTAGCCGTTTATACCCTGTTTCGCTTATAAAATTGTACCTGTGTATATTCGAATTCTCTCCCTTTGCTGCTCCCCTTTTACCGCAACACTGGCGCGCCAGTTTACCCTTTCGAATGACCCTTTTCGGCGTCCCACCATTCTACCTTTTCCCATAATTCGTCGTGGCACTCCCAATAGATGCTGCCTTACGTGCGATATGCGCGCCTGTTATGCCTACCCCTATGTGGGTACACTTACTCATGTGTGTGCAGTGGAACAATTAAATGGGCGCAGTCTCCCTCATTCCCCGTTCCATATGTTTACGCGTGTGGGCAGGTAAGTACCACTAAGGATTTTCAAACAAATCTTTACATCTCCTATTTGAGGTGAAACGTCACTCATGGAGGTGCTTAGCAAAATGGGGGGAAGCTGTATCTTTCTTTTTTTTTTTCCCCCTAGTTGGGAATTTTTTTTTTTTTTCTTCACCCCATCGCTCACACTTTGGCTCCATTTTTTACACAAAACCGGTCAACATTTTTGCACATTCGTGTCTTTCACTTCTGGGGAAATGCCCAAATGGTGTACTCGTGGATGAACTCAAAGGGGTTCCAAACGTGGGAACGTATTTAATGTGCCAATAGGTGAATGAAAAAAAAAAAAAAAAAAATATTCAAACAATTGCACAAAATTAATGCCGCAAAATATGCCGAATGCTCATTTCCCGCATCAGCGCGACGAACTGGCGAAGCCTTTTCTATACGTATGCCAAGAGTCCAGCGTGGAAGCCGTTTTGACATACACTGTCAGTTTTACTAATGTAGTAGGAAGATATCTCCCGTAAATTTTTAGGCGCCTAATTTGGGCTAACCATTTTTTACGATGCATATGACTTCTTTCCCCTTCGTGTCACCCGTTTGTCACCTCGATTTTTTCCCTCCGTGGTGACTCCCCTTTACATTTTCTGGCAACAAAAGGGGGTGGGAGGAAAAATTACACAAACGTAGCAGCAGTTAGTCGCTTTAATCGTGTGCTCGATTGTGGTATGGCCTGCTTCCCTTTTTATGCGTCCTCTTTTTTGTTGAGCTCTCCTACATGCCCCTCAGTTTATTTTTATTTTTTTTTTTTGGTTCAGTTTGTGAAGTGTCACGTGTTTGGCTCGCCACATATTCATTTGCTTCGATTTTTTTCCATTTATCACCACTTGGCTCCGTTTCTCTTTCCCAATCTGGCTGCCCCTTTTGCAAATTATAACCCGTTTATAAACCGCTTATGACCCGTTTATGACCCGCTCCATTTCGGTTTTCGTTTGGGCGACGATTGTCCTTTTTTTTACCCCCATTTCGGTCCGACTCGTGCACGCACGCCACCTTTTCAAGTCTCTCCCTCCTGTTTTATACTCCCCCATGAAGTTCGCCCCTCCATGAAATAAGAAGTTAAACCAGGGGAAGCCAAAAATCGGTAAGCCAACATTTTTGAAGAGTGGAAAATTCGAGCAGCTTCTCAAATTGGCGCCTTTCGCGCAAGCGTGTGGAATAGCAAGTATAGTTTATGCTAAACCCAGAATGGCCTGAGTATTTTATTTTTTCCACGCCTATTTGAAAGACCTATTGGGGCTGGGCGGGGACATTTCTAAGGCCCAACAAATGCAGTGCATATTGCAGGCCTGCAAAGATAAATATAACTCTCAACTGCGCGGAAGCGTAAGTGCAAGTGCCCCCTCGAAGGAACAAACGCACGCGGCATCGTACATGCATATATGTACATTTAAAAACTTACCTCCGCGTTCGTGTTCTTTTCGTTTTACCTCAGCTTGCCCACTGAGCCGGAAACAAAGCCCGCCCTGCGGAAAGAGGAACCACCCTCCTTGGGTAAATTTCCGTGACGCAGTTATCCGACCACGGGGGGTCTGCAGACCTTTTACGGAGCTTTGCAAAAAGGGGGAGGCACGAACCTCGGACAGTCGTGGCAACATTATTGCGAGGCTGCTCGGCACCGATTTTTCTCCGCGTGCACGGGGTTTCCTCAAAGGAGGGCTCCACTAGTCCAAGTTGAAGCAGACTTGCTGAGGGGGATCCCTCCAAGGGGACTTCACAAAATAGGGACTTCGGAAGAGCCTCCCTGAGGAAGGAAGCCACACTAGCGCGTTTACCGTCCCTTTCACTGCCGCTTTTACTGCGCCGCCCCCTTACAACCCATGGGAGAGAACGCCGGCAGCTCGGGGAGCAACCCCGTGATCTCCATCGGAAACATCCGGGGGTTCGGGGGCTGCGACTACGGATCGTTTCGTATGTCCAACGAGTTCCTAGGATGGAAAAACAAAAAAACGAACAGCGTATACCAGTACAAGTGCAGCGACATAAGTGAAGCGGAGTGGATAAAAACGAGCTACAACAATAACAGGCTACACCTAAAGTTCAGTGAGCAGAAAGACAACTTGATCATCTTTTTCGACGGATTCCCAGATAGAAATACATCCGAAATAACCCAGCATTTTCAGAAATATTTCAATCTCAGATTAGCTAGCAGGAAGCTAGCCACGAGGGGATGGAACTGGGGAGAATTCAAGCTGGAAAACTCGAACATAACCTTTGACATAGACAATAAGTATGCTTTTACCATTCCAACGAACAGCATCAGTCAGCTGAATGTCCAGATAAAGACGGACATAGCGATGGAATTAAAAAATGAGGAAAATAAAAAAACGAATGAAGATTTCCTATCAGAAATACGCTTCTGTTATCCTCATGAAAATGATGAAAATCAAAATTTTCAAAATTTTAAAAATGATTTGCTAGAAAAAGTAAATATAGGAGACTCCAAAAGTGAATGCATTGCTTCCCTTGCAAATATTCCTCTCCTGGTCCCAAGAGGAAGATACGAAATCGAAATGTACACAAAATCGTTCAAGCTACATGGGAAGTCCTACGACTTTACCATTCAGTATACTAACATAAATAAAATGTTGCTAGTGCCCAAAAGTAACTCCAATCAGTACGTTTTAATTTTTAGCCTAAATAACAAAATGAAGCAAGGACAAACTGAATACCCTTTCATTTTGATTCAACTCAATAACGATGATGATATGGAATTGGATATCAACGCAAGTGAGGAAGATTTGAAAAAATATAAATTGGAAAAATCACTCTCCGGAAAAGCATACGATGTAGTTACTAGACTGTTTACCGCTCTGGTTAAAAAGAATGCCATCATCCCAGGGGACTACAGAACAGCAAAAAATGAACATGGCATCACATGCAGTTATAGAGCAGCCAGTGGACAGTTGTACCCCCTAAATAAATACTTCCTTTTTATTATAAAACCGGTCATCCTAATCTCCTTTGATGATATCGTCACACTCAGTTTTCAAAGAACGGGCAACATAAATCAACACCGTTTCTTCTCCCTAATTATAAAACACAAAAGAGGGATGAGTTATGAGTATACCAATATTGATAAAAGTGAATACCTCCCTCTTTTGGAATTTTTAAAAAGTAAAAATATACACATTCAGGATGATGCCAATGTTGCCGATAAAAAACAGGACTTTGGCGATGAACTCTCCGAATCGGATGAAGAGGAGTACGTTGCGGATGAGGATGATGATGACGAGGAGGATTACGTCGCGGAAGATGAGGAAGACGATGACGACGATGAGGCAGATGAGGAGGAAGAGGAAGAGGAAGAGGAAGAAGAAGACGATGATAAGTAGGTCAGCAAATGTGTCCCCTGATATACGTACAGTTAGCCGCACTGCTTCAATGTGTGCATTTATGGCGAAATGGGAGAGGCACCCCTTTGCTGCAATTTTGGCGGGCAAACGAATGGTGCGTCCCGGACTGGGGAAACAAAACATCAAAGAGGTGGGCCAGACGATAAGCACAATCGGACGCACAGGTCAGCAACCACAGCTGAGAGGCCCTTCCACCGTTCAGTCCACATTTGCGTGCACACCATTTCGTAACACCATTTCGTATTGCTCTTTTTAAATTTTTCATCTGCACGATTTTTTTCTTTTTTTTTTACCCCACGGTGACGCATTTCAAAGGAAAACACCAAAAAAAAAAAGAAAAACGTAACTCCCACATGTGTACACTACTGGTCATCATAGTGACAGACGTGTAAAGCTTTCACCACTTTGACATTTGACATTTTTTCCAGCAAAAAATGGCCATATTAATAGGAAGAAATGATAATAAGGGAGTTCGGCTTTATCCGCCGTGTGTGCAAATTGTGAAGGCCCACACATCATACTAGTGTGAGTTCGTTCGGTAAAAAAAAAAACTGCTAGTCACAAATGTACAAAAAAAGGCACAAAAAAATGAACAATCAAATAGTGCAATCACGCGATGCGAATAGCCAACAAATTAACCGCGTGATGTGTGGGGGGATACCAATGGCGCGCATGCCGAAGGAACAACGTCGGGCATTCCGCGCGACACAAATGTGGGCGCTGGGCAGACTCTCCCCTAAACCCTTTTGACAAACACTACGAAATGTTCGTTTTTTCGTTTCCCCTTAAGTTCTCATACTCGGCCTTTTTCCTCTTGGAATAGTTTTCCGCCTCCCTGTAAAGAAGTGAAGGTGTAGAGGGTGAAGCACGAAAAGGGGCAGGCGCGGGAGTCTCAAAGAGGGGAGCACTCCCGCTACCCCCTCTCGCTCTTCCTCTAACTCATACATGCACATCTATACACGTAGACGAACGATCGGATTACTTTATAAAGCACATTATCCTGTTCACAAAATTGTTATTGCCGATGTTTTGTTTTATGAAGGTCTTCTCGTTCGTGAACGGTTCGTTTTTTTGCAGCTCGTAGAAAATTAGCAGGAATTTGGTTATCTCGTAAGACTACGGGGGGGGGACAGAGAAGCGGTAACGCCGTGAATTGGCAATGCGGCGATGTGGCGATGTAACGATGTGGCAACGTGCCAGGGGAAGGTGCAAATCATAAAAAATGCGCACCGCCACCAACGCAGCGCGTTATATGAGTCAGTGAGCCCATTTGGCTTTCCCCCCCGGGGTAGAGCCTCACGCAGGGCGGTGCGCGTATATAGGTACCCTCTCCAACGCCCCTCTCTTACATTCCTAAAGCAGCAGAGCAGATTCATGATGCACTTGAGCCGAATGAGGACCCTGGTGCGCAGCGAGTTGTTAATGTCGGCGAGGCCACACAACTTACTTTTCAGCGCGTCCATATTCTTGTTGCTCTTGAAGGTGCTGTATATCTCTTTACTAATATTTATATATTCCTTAGAGAGAATCAGATCGTTAATTTGTAGCTTTTCCAATAACAACAAAATGATGTTGTTAAAATAGGGGTAAGGAATGTTCACCTTTTTTGGTACCTCGATATGATAGGATATAATCCAGTAGAGGCGAAAGTACCTCTTGGCTAAATAAATGCCAACAAGATTTTCCAAAGTTTTAATTATATTATACTGAAGATATTCATTCTTCGAATTGGTGTTATTTTGTACCTTTTTCTTTCCTTTTCCTTTTCCTTTTCCTTTCCTTTTTTTTTTTTTTTTTTTAAATAAAAATGACCTATTTCGATAATGCCCATCATTATTATTCATGTCCAAAACGGTTTCCTTTTTCATAAAAAATTTATAAAGTTGGAAATTCTTTTTAAGAAATTTTAATACCTTTTTCATACTTATCCGTCTTTTCTTATGTAACGTACTTATGTTTATATTTCTCCTTTCGTAGATATTTATCACATATTTCCACATATTTTTTATATTTTCTATTTGTCTTTTGACTGAAATTTTGTGTATACTGGTAATTTTAACAATCTCATTTGTGTACTTGGAAATGTTGTTAATGCTTTTATATTTTATAATTTCCTTCTCCAAATTGAAGTCAATGTTGTAATAATTTTTTATCAGTTTTAGCGCCTTATTTTTGCTTATGGGGATGTAAAAATTGGAAAAACGCAGATCCAAATTGGTCAAATGGTGGGATAAAATGTTAAAAATATAAAACTGCTGTTTTATGTATAAACATAGAAAATGGTCGAACAAAATGTTGCTCCCTATGTAGTCGCTTTCCTTATTTTCCATGTTAAACATATTCATAATTCTATTTTTTACAAAAAAAACATTGTCTTTGTATTTTTCTTTAACCGCATTTTCGATCTCCTTGCTAATCGCATGGTCGCTCTTCTCCTTGTTCGTCGTTTTCCCCTCTACATCTTCGCCGTCGAAGTCGTCATCGCCGTCACCATCAGCATAGCCATCCCCATCCCCGTCGCCCGCGTTGTTCAACTCGTTCTTCCTTTTGAGCAAGTCGGCGTAGAAGCTGTTCTGCAGCATGCACAGCACTTCGTATTCTGCGGGGTGGGCAAAGGAAGGGTAGACGCATGGGGTGGTTTTCTTTCGCCGTTCTATCGCTCTTATTTCGCTCTTTATTTACGCCCTTTTAGCGCGCCATTCTCGCCGCGCGCGCTCCCCTCCCCCCTTACCATTGTGCCCCCGGAGCCACAGGTCGAAGATCCCAAAATTTATTTCAGTAATGTTTGGCGAAAAGAGCGGTATTTCAAATTCCGTGATGTCCATCTTATTTCCGCTTTTCTCCCCACGTTCATTCCTCAACACACGCACAAAAAAAACAAAAATAAATAAAAGGTTACTCCTTTTTTTTTACTCGCTGAGCATGTTGCACTTGTTCGCCATTTTGCCCTTTCCTTATCCAACCTTTTCCGCGCATAAAAATGCGCAAGCACTTTTACCACTGCCTTTTTTTCGTTTATTTCTGCCACTCAGCTGCTACACCATATGTAAATTTTTAACTCATTCGTCTCTTTAAAGAATGCTAATTTTCGCCATTAAAAAGGGCATACGCGCGGACATGTATGCGTAAATATTTGCATAATATGCGCACGTTTTAAAAAAAAAAAAACATGCAAGTTTTTTTCACTTGTGTACACAAATCTGGACAAAAAAAGAAAAAAAAAAAACGGGGAAGAAATGCAGAAAAGAAAGTGTTTACACAATTTCGTTTCCTCTTTCCTCTCTCCTTTATATTTATTTTAAAAAGCGTCACACGTACACCTATGCAATTGTACGTATGCAAATTCAAACTTGTGGTCATTCGGAGGAAGGGCCTCAAGGCGTGGCAGAAATTCCCGCGCAAAAGTTGCTCCAAAGCTGGCCCATCCACGAGTGGCGCGGCAAAATGGCACTGGCAAATCATGTAGTACCAAACTGAGCAGCAACAGTGTAACAAAACAAATTCACAAAAGGTGTAAAATTACAAAAGGTGCAAAATTACAAAAGGTGTAAAATTACAAAAGGTGCAAAATTACAAAAGGTGCAAAATTACGAAACGGGCAAAATTACAAATACGCAAGAACGGGGGAGCCCAAATGGGGAGGCAAACGCGAATTCAAAAAAAAAACTGCCATCAGTTCACCCTTTCCCACTTCATCACCAGTGCCGCGGGAGGCATATATAAAACTGCAAAGCGGGTACATTAAACAGAATAGAGGGAGGGGGGGTTCCCTCTCCTGGGATATTATACACAAACAAAACACCCATGGGCGAAGGTTAAAAATGGCAGAAAATGTCATTTTTATTAACATTTGCGCGGCCATACCGCGGGTCATTTTCATTACAGCTGTCGGCATAATTTAAAGACTCGTCGTTGTAGCGTTCCTCCGAGTTACGCACACTTCGCCCGGCCGTTTGGATGTCCTCATTGCTCGTGTACGTATATTCGCCATTAGGGCTGCCATACACATCGTCTTCGCGCGTCACATTTCTGCTCACGTGCTGATAACCATTTTTGTAATAACCGTCATTGTGATTTATACCCACGATGTCCGCGTCGGGATCATCTGGGAATGCCTCATTTGTGTAATTGTGCAAATTCGCGCAATGTTCATTTTGTTCTTCATACGGATTCTGCTTGGCATAGCTCTCGTGGCGCTCTTCACCAAACTTTGCGCTTATTCCCCCAGCGTGGAAATCATCTTTCGTGGGGTATACCTCCCCATACGCACCGCCTCGGTAGCGACTATGTTGACCACTACTGACCACGGCGTCCACCTTTTCGTGGCTGTTAACGGTCTCCTCGCTAGTCACTGTGTCCTTCCGGCTAAAATTTTCACAACTATTATAGCTGCCATATTTATACAAATTAAAAAGATCCTCCTGTTCCTCTGGGTGCCCATCCCTCCTGATGCTACGTACTCCCTGTTTTATTTTGCCTTCCTCCGTTTTTCTCCTTTCCTTATACGAAAAGGTAGCCCCGTTAGGGTCTCCACCCTCGGTGTGGTAGGTTGTACCCTTATGCATATCACCACTAGAGGGACTCGTGCCACACCGATTGATGGTGCTAATCTTACACTTCCCCCCTTCACTGGTCATCTTGCGAACATTCCCATCAACCCGTTTGCCAAATTTTCTCCCAGAAGCGAACTGCTCAATGTCCACTTCTTCACTTTTCAGTTGGTGCATATAACTCATGCTACTTATTTGCTCCTTCACAAAAACAGCATTACAGTTATTCCTCAGGTGAACCAAAATGTACATATTGACCTCTTCGTGCCTACTGAGGTAGGGAAAGGAGCCCCCCGATTTTAAGATGGCATGTTTAGCATACGGGTAAGCATTTTTCATGTCCTCATTTAGGCTATCCGCATAGGTATTATTTAATGTCTGCAGAATGGTGATACTCCTATCGTTGACACAAATACTGTCGACGTTTTCTGAGGACAATTGCAAACTTATTCTTCCCCCCAAGTCTGCAGATGATATTAAGTCCACTTCGTTACTCATGAACTCTAAAGAATTTTTCTCCTTCAAATCTATATTCACATAATTTACATAAATATAATTTTCCAATATAATTTTTTTTAATAGCACATGGGGCAAAAAGCTGTATAATTTCCCGTAGACATTTCTGAACGCTGCAACTGCAGCAAAGTCATCTGTCCTTCTATACGAATTGCACAGAATTAAAGACTCCACTTTGGATGGGTACAATTTTGCATACAACTGCATTAGGTATCCACCCAAATCGGAGGCAAAAAAATGTGCCTTCTTTATATTTAAATATTCCAATATGTTACACATATTTTTTATCCAATCCTTTAGGTAATTATAACATGGGTACTGAAAGGAGATGACTCGGAACCCTAAGTTTGCCAGTGCATCCAGTTGGTAAAAGTAACACCCGGCTGTCCCACATATCCCATGCAGAAAAATCACTATGTTTTCATTTCTACTATTAATGTCGTAGTAGGACCATACCAGGTCGCTCTTCGGCATGGACAACTTCTTCAGGGGGTGCTGCGAGCAGAAGCTCTTGTACGCTTCATGCATTGAGGCTTTTGGCGACTCCATGGTGGGCTCCTCCGACTGTTCAAGTGGGACCAAACTGGCCGCTTATCACAACGTTATGCGTAAGCACAAAAAAAGAGGAGTGGCGGCAGAATGACAAGAACGGCAGGGTTAAGCACTCACATCAGTGCACAACACAAGGTGAGGAACCTGTGTACACGTACGCATCCGCAGCCCTGCTAAAAAGTCCCCCACATAGCAAAGCAACTTGTATGGGACAGTCGCCTAGCACATAGGTATAATAGGTATAATAGCTGTATCCCACGCTGTTCCCTCCTGGTGAAAATCTTGCCCACCGTCCGTATCTCCCCCAATGCGCCCTCAGCTCGAGCCGCTCCACCTGCTCTTCTTCAATCAGGACGCCCAAGCGCGGGGAAGTCAAGCGGCATGCAGAACTGATCCGCACGGTTAAACGTTAGTGTATATATAAGTATGTATATATATATCCCCACGTTTGCAGGTACCTCTTTGCTTCCCTATCTACCCCAAACGGCGAGGCAAATACATCACGTGTATGCTACTTCACCCCCAATGTATGGGTTCACGAATGGGAACAAGTCACGCTGCGACGATCCTGACCCAGCTCCGCAGTACAGTCAAAAAGGGGGAGCGCTAAAAAAAAGCATTACCTATAATATTGCGTTTAAAAAAAAGGGCAAATAAATGTACACGCACTTCGACATGTTCATAAACATTTATACATGCTGAGGCAGCGTGACGGGGAACACTCATACCACGTAAGCGAAAACACGTGTAACAGCGCTTCGCTTCCCTCTCTCATTTGCCATTTTGGAACACCATTTCGCGCAAACAATAGCCTTGATTAAAAATTTTATGAAAAATGGAACGGCAATAAAACGAAAAATCAAAGCAGCAAAAGTGCAGCTTGTAGATATGTAGGTAAAATGTATACATGTTGCTATATGCATATTTCCTCATGTGCGAATTTTTTTCCTTTTTTTTTTAAGCGTGTATAATTTATGTACACGTTAACTTGTTCCCCCCACGTATTGTACCTTTTTAAGCGTCACATGTAGACTGGCATCCTCCTCCTTGGAAACGCGTTGTGCGTCGTGAGTTACAAATCATGGGTCACCTCTGCAGCGAGTCCCCTGCCGCTCTTAACTTAATTTGTTTTACGCGCCCACGCCTTTCCTTCACTCTGTTGCGGTTGCTAATAATGGCACAGAGTACTGGCACCTGAAATTTTCCTGCTCGTGTTGGTGAATTTACACAAATATGTGCTTCAGATTTGCGAAAAAAGTGCTGCGCATTTATGTACAATATGTTCATTTGCAACAAAGGGTGATGCGATTTTTCCCCCCACTCGGCGAGAATAATATGGCGTGAAATAAAAATGGGAAACGCTTAAAGAGGATGTTTTGCCGACTTATCAAATGTTGCTTTGATAACGGTACGGGGGTTAGCATGCGATGAAGAAAAATTCTAATAAAAATTGTATGTTCATTTTGTGTTTTGTCTTTGTTATATTTTGCCGCTATTACATGTATGTATTTTTTTTTTTTTTTACATTTCATTAAGAAGGCTGCGTATGCGCGCAAAATGTGTTTATGCATATGCTATGCACATAACGCGTGAGTAACATGCGCATACGTATATACCTTCACATATGCATTATACACATATATACATATAATATATATACATATCTATGCGCGTGAGTGAACACACGTCAAGTCATCCCGTTCGCCCTCGGCGGAAAAATACGGCTCTGTACCTTTGGCAGCTTCGTCATTTCTCACCGCTCACTGGCGCATTTGAGTGTTCCCCCTTTTTGCAAGTGGGCGAAAAGTAATAACTGCTCACCTGTAAACCTTGCAGACTGCAGACACGCAAAAGGGGGAAACAAAAACGAAAAAATGTGAAAAAAAACAAAATGTATACGCGCATATGTACACACAAATACGCATCTTCGAAAATGTTCACGTCTGTTTTGACATTTCACCTTCGTTACTGATGTGCTAGAACGCAACATGGGAAGAACATCCTTACCGTTTTAAGCGTTTTTTTTTTTTTTCGTCAAAAATGGTTTATGGTGTAAGCTTCAAACTGTGTATATTTCGCTTTGTAGAAAATACACCACTTTGCCTTTTTTTATTTTTTCTCATTTATTTGTTAAAAAATGAAGTTATGTTCATGTTGCAACATGCATGATTTTTGCCACACGTTCCCTCCTTTCTGATTAAAAATGCTTAATTTGGTTCAAAAAAAAAAAAAAAAAAAAAAAAAAAACAAGCAAACAAACAAACTTTTGCAGTATAATTTCCTCTTAACAGGTTAACACGTTGCTTCTCCGCTCCCGCTTTCTTCATTTTTTATTCTTATTAAATGTCCCAAAAAACGCAAATTTCTGATGGCAATATGTATATATGCACATATGTGTCTGTTATTTTTTTCTCTCCATTCGGACAAAAACCACGAATGGAAGGCGGGGAGGCGCACCCCCTGCAAAGCAGAAACAGCCGTCCCTTCAACGAGCGCTTTTGCAATTTTACGCGGACAGCTTATTAAACTGTCACATGAGAGAACTGAAAAATGAAAAAGTTGCAAAATTATATTTGGAAAGGTACCCCTCTTTCTAAGCGTCCCCTTTTTTGAAATTCGCCTCTCCTCGTCGCTTCCGGATGGAAATAATCTCCTTAATACATCTCACCTTGGAGCTGCTCAAATTGGGGTCTTTTTACCGCCTTCACGGAAACGAAAGCGAGTCAGCGGCGGATCGTGCAAAGGAGGCAATTTCTCCCATATGTAGAAGCAACCCGCAAAACGCGGAATCGATGTAAGCGAACCTCTTTTGGGGTCCAATCGAACTGGAAGAGAATGTACCCAAGTTCAAGCCCATCTTGGCTGCACACGTTTCCATAGCAAGTTAAAAGCTAAACGAAGCTAGATAAAGCTAAAAAGAACAAACGGAAGGTGTTCCCTACACATTAATCACACACCACGTTGAAATTTCATTCGAAACGGAAAAGGGGGCACGTAAACGCTTTCCCCCCTTTTTTGCAACTTTAAAACGTTCATAGGGAACATCAGCTACTTTGAATCTACATATGTGCATATACATTTTTTCCACCACGAGGAGGCACTCTCAAAATTGGTAACAACATGCGAGCTCACACCCAATGGTAGGGGAATTTATCGCACGCCCCAATTTGCTTGCCTTCTTAAACGTACTGCTTAATCATTTCTCACATTGGGATGATGAGCAACGCAGACAAAAGAGGCATTGTCCCAAATTGTATAAGGAGGGGACGTCCTTACTTTGCGAAAAATTTTCCATGCGCACGGATTTGGAAATAACACTTCTTTTTTTTCCCCCATTTGTTTTTCCATTTCGTGTAGGTTGTAAGTTATCTACACTTTTGCAACGTTTAATAATATTTCCCTTGTTGGGTCCTCTGTATGTAGCTCGTTTTATTCATTTCGGTTTTTCTGCTGGTGCTGCTTCGTTTGCTCGGTTTGCTCCATTGGGTATTACCCCTCGCACAGGTGTAATTTGATTTTTTTTTTTTTCTCTCTTCATCCCGCCGTCATCGCGATTATTTCCCCCCCCCCTGAGTGATATCTCCTTTTATGCCCCTTTCGAAAAGCGCAAAAAAAGGTGCTGCGTACAACATGAAAGGCAAAAATCGAACAGGCAAGGGAACACTCGGAAGGCATGTTCAGGGAAAAGAGTAAAAGCTTCACCCATTTATGCCCCTTCCGCTGAGCATAGAGCAAAAGATGGAAGAGGTACGCAAGAGGGTGGAACGAGGAAAGGAAAAAATTAAACAAATTGGTAAAGAAATCCACCAATTTGATTTAAAAAAGAGTGTAGAAAAAATTTTTGTAAAAAAAGGAAAAGAAAAGAAACTCAGTGACATGTTATTTTTGGTACAATACTCACTGAAATATAAAAATGTGTGCAAGTGGCCGAACTATAATGACCTCTTCGTGATCAATTGTAACATAAATGATAATTTCAAATCTATGCTTCAAAAAAATGGGGGATTTGTTCACCACTATAAAAAGGTCACGCCTGATGGAGGGGCAGATAGCACCCCCACGATGAACCAAGGCAGGGAAACCACACTCGGGGGTAGCAATCAAAGCGGCACGGCGAATCGCAACGCTGAGGGGGATGCCCCCCAGACAGGAGAGAAGCAAATAGACGCAAATTCGGAGAATGGCTTGTCGAGCAAGACTAACAAACCACGGAGTGGCGCAGACAGGGGAGGGCAAATTTACCCCGAGGGGACACCTTTAACGAAAGGGGAACTGCCACAGAACTCCCCTTCAGAGAAGCACTCCCCGAATAACCCCCCTCCAGATAACTCCCTGCCAAACAGCGCACTCATAAAAAAGGAAAGCAAATTTGTAACCCACTTTAATGACGACATAAGTCCGTACGACAAAATAAAGTTGCAACTTTTTATGTACTTCGTGTTGAACAATTATAGAGTTAAAATTCTAGTGGACGCCTTATCTGCGTTAAATCGCCCAATTAACGTTATCTACATAAATTGCCCTAATAATAAAGAGCAGAAGAAAACATTTTTTCAAAAGGTGGGGAGCTTCTTCACCCCCCCGTACAAAGTGGGTGATGTTTTTGTGAATAATAAAAATAATTATCAACCAAAGAGCAAGGAAAATTGCTCGTGCTCGGAATTGTCCCCCATTAGGTATAGTAACAACCCAACCACTGCTCCTTCCAAGGAAAGAAAATCAAATTACGTAGGTGGGTACAACCCTATAAGCAACACCATTTGGCTGTGTTCAAATAATATTAACAGTTATTATAAGCTCAAATATATACTGACGCATGAACTTATACATGCCTTTGATTTTGCAAGGGCAAATATAGACATGTATAATTGCCACCATATTGCTTGTTCCGAAATAAGAGCCTACAATATGAGCAATCAGTGCAGCTATTTTAACAGCAAGTATTTTTCCCCCGACCATGATGTCTTTACTAATTTTAAAAGCCCCTCAATTAGCGCTACCCCAAAAAATAAATGCATATATAATAATGTGTATTCGTCTCTCAACCAGTACAAGCCTTGCGCAAACAACACCCATCAGTTTATAAATCACGTCTTCGAGAAATGCCTGCACGATTACTGGCCCTTCATGTGCTCTCCCGAACAGGACAGCAAGTATAAACCCTCCAAGATTTTTAAGAAGGATTCCTGAGCGCCGGCAGGGCAGTATATACCGCCACGTGTGCATATTCGGATGTGCATTATTCCACATGTGTGCATATTCGTATGTACATTATTCCACACGTGTGCGTCAAAACCTGCCGCTTATAGTCATCACCTAGGCAAACGCAACCGTTCAACATGCTGCCTCCCTGTGTGCCTACCAGCACAACAGCCCTCCAAACCGTTTGCTGCAATTTTTTTTTCGTGAATTTGTGTACATAATTAGCCCCAGTGGTACTTAAAACTAATCGAAAGGGAAAACATTTTTTTTTTTTTTTCCTATATTTGTGAAATTCCTCATGTACTGTTTCGCCTCGATTCATCTTAAAAGGCAGCAGTTGGAGGAGAAATGCCCACTGACATGACCCCCCTCAACGTCCATCTCTGCCACGCATTCTTTACAAATGTGTTGCTCCTGATTAGACAAATTTATCTTCCTACGCGACGAATACTCATATGGGTGCCACACTTGGGGCATAAAAAAGGCGTTAAAAGGATTCGATAATTTACAAAAAAAAAAAAAAAAAAAATAAAGGCCTCCCCAAAAAAAAGGAATACCTTCTACATTAATTCAGCAGGGGTGCACACAAAATGTGGTACGTGCCACTACGATAACATGTTCAAATATTAAACCGCTTACCTTGCCCATGCGAGGGCGTTGAAGCGAAAAGTGTACGGCTCGCAGTTGTGGAGCCCCAATGCGGGGGTAAATAAATGCACACACCTGTGTAAGCAGCTTATGAGAGAAGAAGAGCAGTGCAGTGGTTAACCCCCCCATCCTATCTCTCCCTTTTTTGTGTGTTTTTTTTTCTCACTTGACCCACTTTAACTGCAACGAACATTCATACCACTGAGGGTCGCCTTTTCCACCTTAGCTCTCCTTCTGCGTATAGTAACTTTCACTCTGGTTTGCTTTATTTTTAACAAATTCTGTGTTTTTTTCCGTGACAGGCATTTCCTGCTCCGGCGCCTTTTCCTCTTTCTCTTCCACTTTGTCACTCTCTAAATAATCAGTAATGTTATCCTCAACCTGTTCGTCTATGATGCTATCCTCGATTAGGGACAGCTCTGCATCAATTTCGTTTTCGTCCAACTCTAGGGGAATATCATAAGAGGAAGACAAAACTTCCCCAATTTCTTTTACCTCTTCCATATAATCAAAAAGGTCATCCTGCAATTTTTCTATTTTTGCAATGTTCACTTTTTTCATATTTTTTTTCATAATTTTGCTTGTGCTCTCCAGAGCCTTACAGGTATCAATTGACATTTGCACATTATCATTTGCATATTTTATTTGGTCTATATTAAATTGAATTCCGAGCGTATTTTCTTTATTACTTTCATACGTTTTTTTTCTCTTAATGATGATGGCCGCTTTGTTTCTCAAGTTATTAATGGCGTGTTGATTGACTGGCTTCTTTTTCTTTTCCTCCTCAATTTTTTGCTTAATGATGTTGAGCTCCTTGTTGTACTTGTCGATATTTTCATCAATGCTTTTCACGCTCTTCTCCAGGTTTCCTGCGAAGGGGCGAGCAGGTGTTCGTGAGAAGGGGCATGTTACTTGGCCGTACTCTTCCATTTACACGTGCGGTGTTGTGTCCATTCACCGGACGTTTAGATGATTAGTAAAAAAGGGGGGGAACAAACATATGAACCCTTAAAGGGAACACACCCTACATGGTGCTTTTTTTTTCTTTTTTTTTTTTTTTGCGCCCATAAAACGCTATTACCATATGCGTCGTCCAGCGTGTGCTCCTTCTTAGGCTTGAAAAATCTGAGGGGGAAAATCGTTCAGAGAAAGAGATAAACTAAGTGTAGCAAAATGGAGCGAAATGGGGCGAAGTGAAGCGGCGTGCACGAAATGAAATGTGGCCATCACAACGAGCATGTGATAGCATAAATATGCACAGGGCAAAGCATCCGCCGCGCCCCCTTCCCGCGTTGGCGATTCCCCCTCGGCCTTACTTCATGTTCGCTTGTCTGTTTTGTAAAAATGCTTCACAGGAGCGCGGTTTCTTATCCCCTTGACTGAAATGTATTTGTCCGCTCAGCTGAACAGGTTAGCAATTTGCCCTTCCCCAAATATTTGTGTTGTTGCAAAATTGTGCGTTTTCCACTTATGTCCCCCTGTGCTGCTAAAACGTGTTGATGGTCGGCACGAGTGTTTATTTGCGTACATGTCCTGACGTGCGTTTATTTTTTTTTTTTTTTTTTTCCAACGATTTTGCTTTTTACGATGCGATCATTTCGTTTATTCCGTTCGTCCCAACGTTATCTTTTTTTTTTTTTCCCTCACGTACGATCAGCCCCCTCCCGTGGGTATAGTACAATCATATATGAAAAAAAAAAAAATATACGCTCATTTTGCTAAAAAGCAGTGCCTACTTTTTCGCATAGCATTTCCTCCCCCCAAAAATGCTGCTTTTGCTTCAGTAAAAATGTACGAAAAATTATGCCATTTATGGTGAAAGAAATTGCCGTAAAATTATGCACAAAATTTGGGGTGAATAATCCAGTTGTAAAGACTGTGTGGAGAACCCCATCCCGCTCACAGCTTAACATTTAAAGATAATTTTTTTGTAGTTCCCCCTTTTTTTTTTTTTGGGGGCCACATATTACATAAAGAGCTAACCATATGAGCTTCTAATCCAGCTGCCACATTAACCAGCGCACGTACGCCGATCGATTATGACAAAAGCTTAACTGGTTGGGAAAAAATTCACTCCTTTTGAGACAGTAAAAAAATGGTTACTGCTATAAAGGGAGTTTTAGTGAAATGCGACGAGCCAACGATGCAAATAATTCTGCTCATGAATGAAGACAAAAACTTCTTGATAGAAAAAATCAGTGAGACAGTTTGCTTGTGCAAAGAAAATGTATACGACTTTTTGGAAAAAGAAGTGATAAAACAGTTGGAGTACACGGAAAGGCACGAAACGGAAGAGTAATGCGGAAATTATTTCATTTGCCGAATTGTCTTACCTTTTTTTTTTACATTCAAGGGGAATATACGTTTCCAAAACGTACTCCGAAAAATGGCCATTCGTTCAAAAAAGCGTTGCACTTTTTCAAAAAATGCCATCTGCTAAGAGCACATTGCGCAATTGTGTGTGCACGTGTTTGCGTATGTAAATGAATATACATACGTGGAAAGCAACAGAGTAACTTTTTTTTATGCGCTTGTGTGATCTTCTCCTTTTCGCTAGCAATTAACTCCTAAAAAATGCAAAATTGTCTGACAGTGGAATAGGACCTTGAGTAAAGCGCGCACTTTGCACTAATGGGAAGAAATAATACATACATATGCGCTTCAAACAAACGTACAGCTTCTTGAATGGCACATCCTGTTCGAATAAGCGCGAGGGGGAGGAACCAAATCAGTAAGTGCTGTTAATTCTGTAGCTTATGTCATCGATCAACCACATAAACGACTTTAGTAACCCCTTTCCCGAAAAAGCGCTGCACTCATTTATGCACCAGTGGCGATCGATGTTCATTTCGTTTAGCTTCAAAATCTGCGAGGAGAATTGTTCAAGGGGCGCATGGGCATGTGTGTCTCTATAAGCACAGGAGTGGATCACTCGAGAGGTGCTACGAACTACGCCTTAGACGAGTGCGCTTCAAAAAGGAGCGATCACGCAGCTGCGCTTAACCGCGTATGTGCAGAAGCATGCACATGTATATTTGCGTGTTCGCGTTCCCGTTCGCTCGGCTCTCCCCGCCAACGCAGCAGCGCAGCAGAACAACTGCCAAACTGCCAAACTGCGCAACACTTACATGAACGATTTGCTCCACCTTTAAAGAGTTCTCTATGTCCACCTTGTTAGATAAAATCAGCAGGGAACACCCGTAGAGCCTCTCCTCTTTTAAAATTTGCTTCAACTCATATGAACATAACTGGATTCTGAACAAATCGGAACTATCGATGACGTAAATAATGCCGTCTACATTCTCGTAATAATTTTTCCAAAAGTGCCTAATGCTTTTCTGCCCCCCTATGTCCCATATATTAATCAGGTGCTTATCAAACTGCAACGTCTCAATGGTAAATCCGAACGTGGGACTTACCTTATAAATGTCTTCCCCCAGGAGCCTCTTCACGATTGTCGTTTTCCCCGCGTTGTCCAACCCAAGTATGATTATTCTTAAGTTTTTTTGCTTTTCCTTTATTTTCTTGAGAATTTTCAGGAGCACCATTTTGGCGCGTTCCCGGGGGGGGCCTCCTTAAAATTACGCGGGCGAATGGCTCAGCGGGAGTACATACATACACACATACATATAGATATAAATATATATATGTACATACTCGTACACACACCTGCGTGCTGCCTGCACAGGTATACGACAGGCGCACGTCCCCTTTCACTCACTTCGGATAACAGCGTGCAGTTGAAGCGAGTGTCAGTAATGTCATCACCCTTAGTCCCCTGAATGCTTCCTTTGCGTGCATTTTTATGCCTCTCTTTTGTATACTTCCCCCCTCGCGAAATGGCAAAGCGGTTAACGAGCTTCTATACTGATGCGCTAAATATGCCATTAAAACGGTTGTCCCTTTCCGTTTCGAAATAGGGACATTTTTAATCAGTCACGGTTTGAAGTGATGCCAATGCAATCGTGCACGAAAAGCAATTTCGCGCTGTAGTTCTCACAAGGGAGAAATTCCAAAAAATATTCCTCAATTTTTGCAAAATGCCTTTCTCCACGCGCACACCAATCCGCTATTACAAGTTAATCCTCCTTTGGGGTGTAATAAAATGAAGGAAAAAATGCCCGGCCACATCGACGCGCGGCCGATTTTAAAAATGCATAAAATTTAATGCCTTTTCCTCCCCGTTGGTATGCACGCAAAATGGCAAGTTGTGATAACCTCACCGGTCAAAATAGCAGGTATAATATTTGCCCTGTTTGCTAATTTAATTCAGTTTAATTGTGGCAAAAAAAAAGAAATAACGTCGCTGTTCGCTTTATAGTACAAACGCCTTTATGCATTCAAAAAGAAGCAGGAAAAAGGCAACGTAAAATTTACAGGCAATGGGAGAAATCCCATCGAACTGATATGAAAACATTTCGCGGAAAAGGAAAAAAAAAAAAGGTAAATTTCCCGCGAAATAGCAGTAGTATCTCAAAAAAAGAAACTTCTACTGCGAAAAATAAAAACATAAAAGGGTGTTATTCAAAACCCCACTGTGTAATGCCCGCAACATGCAGGCCCAAGGCGTACACAAAATAACTCCTTTCGTTAGAGGCAATTAAAAGATTTCCCCAAATTCTTCGAGAAAGGTTAAGTTTATTAAATTATTTATTTCATTTAAATCTGTTAAAAAGGAAGTAAAAAAGAAAAGATGCAAATTAACGTGAATTTTTTATTTCATTACAGCATCGAACTTGTAAACTTCTAAGAAGCGGAAACTTTCCGAAGTGTTTAACTATCGTAGCGGCATAACTCCTTTTCTTCGCGTCCACTTTTCCCATTTGCGATGTAGAACAGGAGTACGCATGCACACCTGCTTGTGCGCATATGGCCAGTATGGCAGTAGGCCGCTTAACACGTCTCATGTGCAAGGAGGGGAAGTTCTCTCCCCCTTTTTCTTTATATTCTTTTGCTTACTTAAAGAATTTCCTCCATTCTGTACGTACACTATATCGCTTAACGTGTCATCTTCGTTCACCTAAAAATGAGGAGAAGCGGATTGCAGCTCGCATGTGCAGGTAACGAACCAACGCACTCATGGGAGACTCTCCCAAACAGACGTAAATGCATAATATGGCGCCTCCTTACCTTCCCTAAAACTTCGACATACTGATCTAACTTGTCTTCCCCTTGGCTTTCACTCAAAAAGCATTTTATTTCTTCATCTGAGAAGCATTCCATTTTGGGGAAAAAACATCAGGTGTTGAAGCGTGGCACCAGTGTGTACACGCGCATATTCATACATAGACACAGAATGTATCTGCGCAATGGGGTGCACACTTCCTAGCGCATATACGAATGTACAGAGGTATGCACATGCTTATGCTCGCACGGTGTAATCACATCACGTTTGTAGAGCCCTCTCTTACTATCGCACGTTTGCAGAGTCAGCTCCCCTCCTTCCTTCTTTAAAACCTTGCCCACTATTCGCACATTCTTGTTGTAAAATTTGTTCAGGTATTTTTTGTTGACTCTCCTGGCAGTTTGGGGAACAAAAAAAAAGGGGGCATAGAGAAAGGGTCTCATAAATACGCACGTGCATAGCTACACATATATATATACATGTATAGGTACGCATGTATCCACATGGGGAGACGTAAATTTGTGCGGGGCGATAGGATCGATCATCCCCCCATGGTCGATGTGCCTCCTGCTT
This sequence comes from Plasmodium vivax, assembly GCF_000002415.2. Lineage (NCBI taxonomy): Eukaryota > Apicomplexa > Aconoidasida > Haemosporida > Plasmodiidae > Plasmodium > Plasmodium vivax. Next base: position 2,673,523 of record NC_009917.1, on the reverse strand, counting down.
ACGGCGCTATGAACTGTTCCATTTTAGGGTTCACGGGAAAGGTGTATATCTTACGCTTGTTTGTAAAACTTTACGAGTATCTTTTCGCACAGGCATAAAAGCTATATCGGGGGATTTGCCCTCCTTGATGTGCCGCTCCTATGCCAGGGTTGCCAAATTGTGCGTCCCTTCGACGTAGCAAAGTTGGCCCTTACGTTAAAATACGCAGTGACCAATTGGGGAGTAATAAAAAGAGTGTGCCCCTTCCCCCTACAGGTGAGCGCTGGGAAAATAAAAAAAAATATGGAAGAAAAAATTTGCCTGTCGTAAAACACGCAATTTTTTTTGGATTTTCTGCGGGTTCGAGGAGCCGATGAAAAATTAGCAAAGTTTTATCGTATTAAAAAAAAAAAAGAGAAAGGAATAAATTTATAAAAAGGGGCGTTCTTATTAACTGCAGTTGTGATGTGTACTGAGCCAGTTCAGTCACGGTAAGCTTTATTACATGCGCGGCCACGTGGGAGAGACCACGTACATGTGCATATGCCTCTCCTTCGACAAATTTTCTTACACGGCAAAATTACGTGCACTTTGAAAAGACAAATTTGTGAAAAGCGGGGGGAAAAATATTTGGCAAATTGCGCGCCGATGCGTAAAAAATGTAAAACAGAAGCGCACATATACACAAGTATGCATATAACATGTTTGCTTTTTTTTTTTTTTTTTTTTTTATTTTCTTCTTTTGATGCACAAACGTACCGTTCAATTGAGCGGTCATTGGTTAAGTTCCAAAAGAGGACTGTTTTACACTTCTACAAAAAAAGAGAAAAAAAAGAGCTAAAGCGGGGAATGACACATTGCTATGTACAAGGGAGTACACCTCCCTGCGAATGTACGGAATGCCCATGTGCCGCATAGCCATATGGGCTCCCCCCCTTTTGGAGGGCCATCCTTACGAAAAACATGTGGTACGTATGCGATATATAGAGGACGGTTCAAAACGATGTGCGCTTTTTTCTCGCAACTACGTAAGAACACCTGGAACGGTAAAAAGGCTGCCACTGACGGATGACCAACTGGTCAGCTGATAAACTGACTAACCGACCAACCATTCGGAAGATGCCCCGTCGCAGAGGTGCCTTAAATTAGTGGACCCCAAATTAGTGGACCCCAAATTAGAGGACCCCAAATTAGAGGACCCCCAATTAGCACACATCACAGAAGAATGCAAAACCATTTGCACACCTTCCCCGTGCACAAGTCACTTTTGGACATCGCGGTACTTAAAAAAGGCCTCCCTATCAAACATCTTTTGCTCATCCGATAGGGTAAAATTTTTTGAAATCTTTTGGCCCCTCTTATGATTAGGCGGTTTGGTGATCATGCCCAAGTCCTTCTTCCGCATAAGCAGTTTGTTTTTCTCCTTCTTATATTTGCTTTCCTGTTTCTGCGCATATCTCACCATGACGTCTACCTTTTTAACTGGGCTGGTAATTTCGGTGGAGATCTTCTTACGGGTCATTTTCTTAAGCCACTTATTATACTTAGAGTTAATGTAATTCCAGCTGTTCTTCCTTTTATCGTAAACGGTGGTCTTGTTGCTTAGCTTAAAATAGTCCGTTGCCAAATCGGTAGGGACGTGAACAATATCATTGGTTCTTTTTTTACCAAATAATTTTAATTTTTTGGTTCCCTTGATAATGCTGCTTCTGGTTTTTAAGCCAATGTAATGTTTCTTCATATCTGTGTTTTCTCTATTCGCGGGGGATGCCCCCTGGGGGGTGGCTAGCTCACCAGGGGAGCCACTACATATAGGTGAGCCCTTTCCCACACTGGTGCTGTCCCCTTGTGAAGCGGAACGAACGGTAGTGTGCGGTTCCCCCTTGTGCACATTTTTGCCTCGTCCAGGTGTTCCCCAACTGGTTTGCGCTTCTAAACTTTCTAGCTGCCTACTTCTATACATCTTGTACGCATCTGACTTTATTTTTTCGTATATTTGATGCGTGCCTTTATCCTTTATGTTAAAGGCGTAACTGGAGAGGATGTCCCCATTCTGTGTGGCCGCTTTACTCCTCTTTAACCCACTTGCATAATCCTCGGGGGTATATGTATCTTCTTCTTCCAACAGAAGGTTTTCCTTAACTTTGGAATAATCCTCACGTTTAAACTGATCGCTACATGATTGGTTTATTTTTGCTTCAAATAGATTATCCATTTTTACGTCTTCGCAATGGAGGTACTCATATTGGTTGTTCTTTTTTTCATCCGATAAAAGCAGACTGTCCAAGAGTAGCTCCTTTTCTAGTTCCATCGAGTCGATACTGCTTAGCAAGGGCAGATTTGAATAATCACCAGTTTTGTTTTTATGCCCAACACTGTGGGGAACTTCCAGACCGTTTGAACAATATGATGAGTGATTATCACCCACCGGTTGGTCGGCACCCCACGTCTGTTCTGACACCGTTTCGCTGCTCCCCACGTAGGTTTTCTTATTTTCTTTCACATCAATCTTTTTACTGGCTCCTCCATGGGATCTTCCCCGTGGGGGTAAATCTTCACTAACATCCTTATTAGATTCGTTGCCAATGGTCTCTCCCCCAGGGTGCCTCTCCCCCCTGTCACCTTCCATTTGCTGTTCCGTTAACTGCAACCCTTTCTTGTATTTCCTTTGTTTATTTTGCATGTAGGTGGTCCCCTTATTGTGATGACCCCGTGTGTTGTTCACGCAGAACTGTTCTGCATCATTTATCTGCCTTGTGGATGGGTTCGCCAAATTCTCATCTTGGTGGCCCAGTTTACCACACTTTTCAATCACGTCGTCAATAATGTTTAGGTCGCTCTCGTTAAACTCTTCACGGCAGTGGCGCAGAAACTTTTCTTGCAGGGCACTTATTATAATCTTCATGTGGGAACTCATAAACTGATTAAAAGGTCTGTCCACCATCGGTGTGTCCTTTTTTTTCCACCTATTTAATGCGTCCGAAATGGTGTCATCGCTGAGTAGGATGTCCTTCGACAGGGTCTCCCCTACGCTGGTCGTTTTAGTTTTGCTTTTACCTTTGCTTTTGCTTATGCCTTCTGCGTGGCCCCCGTCTGGGGGGGTCCCCGGGGGGCGGTTATGCTGGCCCTCCACTGCGCCGCTAACGCTGCTTACATCGCCAATGCTGCTAACATCGCCAACGCCGCCAACACCACTAACCCCGCCAACACCGCTAATCGCGCCCGCCGCCAACTTGCGCAACCGCCTCTGCTCGATCAAGTCGTTGATCTTCATGACGATGTTATTTTTAACGATGGTTTTGTTTAGCTGGTACCGGGCAATCTCCCTCCGCAGCTCATTCAAGTTCTGCCTTTTGAGCGAACTGAGGGGAATGATGGGGGCCTCCAAATTTTTAAAGCACGCGATTTCCTCGTTCGCGATTTGAATCTTTATGGCTAAGTCTTTCGTATTCAGTAAGTCACATTTGCTTAAGACTATCTGGTACTTAATATTATAACGGTCGAAAAAATGGAGCAATTCTTTGTCACTTGTTTTCAGTCCAATTCTGCAATCAATGAGAACAAAAACTTTTTTTAAATTTTTTCTGTTTTTTAAATAAAATAAAGTAAATTCATTCCACTGTAGTCGTAGTTCTTCCTTACTATGGGCAAACCCATATCCTGGCAAATCGACTAGACATAACAAGCAAGGTTTTGCTATTTTATAAAAATGTATTTCTTTCGTGCATCCTGGTAATTTACTCACCTTCGCTTTATTTGTTCTTCCACACAATTCGTTGATTAGGGTAGATTTTCCACAATTTGATCTGCCTATGAATGCTATTTCTGGATATTTTGGTAAGGGCAGCTCACTCACTTGAATGGCCGTTTTGTACAGTATCATTCTTGGCTTTAACTGGTCTAAAAATATGGGCGCAAAATTGGGCCTCTTCTCGTTCAGGTATTTCCTTTGCAACTTATTCATGGGTTTCCCCAGCATTTTTTTTTTTAACTGTTCATATATTTTTGCATCTATTTTTGTGTTCCTCTCCCGCTGTCTTCTGCTTACGCCGTTGGGGCTGCCCGCCTCTCCGTGCGATCCGTGCGATCCGTGCGATCCGTGCGTTCCGTACGCATCGTTGCTCACGCGGCTTCTCGCACTGTGGCTCATATTTTTGCTCACCTGTTCTGCCCTCAGTTTGGCTCGTAAGCTGGCGTACCTTCGAAAGATCTGGCCCAGTAGCTGCATTTTCGCCTTACCAAGCGGGGTGCCTGGCGTTGCGTTCGGCACAGCGATCGGCGGCGAGCTTCTCGGTATTCCCATCACCGGTCATGCTGGCCACTCACCGTTGCACAGCCACGTTGGTGCGTCCCCCAACTTCGCATTCGCGTCAGCCTTTCTCTGCAGAGGTATGCCTCCACATGTTCTGCACGTGCGTATCTAACGCATTGCGCAAATCGTCCGCTTCGAGAAAAAAAAAAAACTTTCCTTCTCTGCGCTGACTTAAAAATGGCATCATTTGCATATTCATTTGGGCGCCTTTCTGCAAAAACGTTGCTAATGCGTGGGCAAAAAATTACGACGCTTTTTTTTTTTTTTTTGGCTAAGCAGCAGTAAGGAACGGCACCAACACAAACGCATACACACACGTTAACCCTGTGCAGTTAATTGCCTCAAAAAAATAGCCTTTTTATTTCAACTTTTTAGGCAAGTGACTTCCCTTTTTTACTTCGCAGAGGTGTCCCCTTTCACGCTTTTCATCCTCGCTGCTCCCTTTGCAGGGAAAAACGGCCACTCATTTCAGCTGGCACAATTTCAGGTTGGGGAGCTTAGCCTCCTTCCCCCAGCAATCCTTTCACGACGTGCGTGCATTATGCCCATGGGTGACACCTTATACGATTTTTTATTTTGCGTTTTTTTGCGCTTTTTTGCTCTTTTTTTTCATTTTTTATAGTTTAACTGTTATGAAAAAATTGATATAAAGGGCACAATTCGAAAGAGTATACATTTTTTGTTTGGTGAATACGCGTAAAGGCGGTTTTCTACATAAACACAAACGTGTGGACATGTGCATATGCATGTGCGGAGGCGCAGGAAGTGACGACGCGAAGAAAAGGTGGAGCGAAAGATGGAGATGGCCTTTTGGCCTCCCTCGCGTGCATGATTTCCGCTTCTCCTGCTTCCCCGTTGTGCATTTCGGTTACGCAGCTGTTTGTTCTTCGTTCACCCGTTCGGTCACTAACCCCACGAGTAAATTCCCACCTCTCAACCGTTACACATAGCACCATCGCACATGCATAGGATACACACAAACATGGGGCATTATCAGAAGGCCTCTACGAAATTGTTCCCTGTTCTAGGGGGCAAGTGATTTCTCCCTTGGAGGAGAGCCATTTGGCATCTTTATAATGCGCTACACCGTTCTTGACGAGCAAATGTGGCTGGATGTGAAAAAAGGGATTTTTCTCCTTATCAAAGCTTAAGGTTTTATCTGGCAATTTATTGACGTCCATATTTTCACAAATAATTCTCTCCCCAACGTTGACTCCATCTGGGGGGGCAAGTAGCTCTATTTGTTCACCAAAAGACCCGCATAAAACCATACCGTGACTTTTTCTTCCTCTAAGGGACTTTTCCTTCAAATTGGCTAGCACTAAAACGTATTTGTGTAGTAAATCTTCTGAATTCTTTTTAAGTCTTAAGCCACTGCAAATATCCCTGGATTTTTCTTCCCCCACATTTATCTTCAAACAGTACAGCGTATCGGCATCTGGGTGAATTTCCACTTCCTCTACATACCCTACGATAATATTTAATCTGGTAATATCATCGAGGTTCTTTGGTTCCTCTACTTTTTTTTTCTGGGCATTTTTATTTTGTGCATTATTTTTCTTTTTACCTTTTTCATTATCTCCATTTTCATTTTTTGCATTCTTATCATCCTTCTGTTGTCTCATGCTTACACTATTAGCTCGTTCACCTGGGCTCATTACATTTTTACTATTTAGAAAAGTTTCCAGACTGTCCCTAACTTCCAACTTTTTTAGTGTAGTGAATTTCCCCACTAGGGTTTCTTGAATGTGTAAAAACCACCTATATATGTGTGAAATTTCGACTCTCTCTTTGGCGGGCATTTCACTTAAAGGTTTATAAACAGAGCAGAAATAAAAAATGTCCACTATGGAGGCATGCCTATTCGAGACAATGTACGATTTTTCGCATAACAAATCATTCAAATGCTTCATGTCTAGCTGCTTCAGTTTAAATTTGTCACTTGCCAAATGGAAAATGAATTCTTCATTTTCGCTCACTTTGCCTTCATCTTCGTTAAACAGTTCGTTGTAGCAGTCGTATATATCGATAATCGCGTAAAGCGTGCAAAACAGCTCCTTGTACTGTTTGTCCTTATACTGGAAGGAAATTTTCTACAAAGGGGGGAGCGGCAGAGACGGGGATGAAAAATGAAAAAAAACGCGTTGCGTAAAAATTACGCAAAGGTAAGGCACACTTGCACGTGTTTATTTTTAGCCAACTCAACTGCAACATGTAATAAATGTACAATGTAGGTGCACACATCGCTGGTATAAAAAAAAATTGTCCTTCCAAGTGGGCACATAACGGCGTTATAAATCGCTGCTCAGTATGTTGCCCCATTGGGGATGGCCCCCTCGCGTAATGCGCAACATCTACATATAAACACATTTCCGCTTATATTCCCCCGTGTACTTGCTCCCATTTTTACCTTTTCATGTCGCACTTCGGGAAAAGCCACCTTTTCATCATCTTTGACGACCACCGCTTTGATAAAGTCAAGGACCAATTTCAGAATATCTGATTTTACATCGTCCTGCACTAACGTTAAAACACACATCTTCCTCGACAAATATTTTACGCTCTTTCTAAAGGGGGTTGTGTCGTTATATATGACGAACGGAACTGCCGGTTTTGTGAATTCCTTCAGCTATGTAAGTTTTTTTTTTTTTTTAAGTTAGCAATTTTGCTTGGCGAATTAGCATATTTGCTTCGTGCAGCCCTCTCATAATATATACATGCATGCGTTTGCGTTTTATGCGCGTTTCGAACTTCGCTTTTTCGATTTTTACCAGTGGAAGCTAGCCGCTTTGGTTCGACAATTTGTCAACTGGTCAAAGCGGTTAACCGTTTCTGCTGTTCGTTGCCTCTTCGTTCACTTGTCATCTGTACATGTACGTTTGTACGTTTGTACTTTTGAACTTCTGTACGTTTGTACTTCTGTACTTTTGTATTTTTTTTTTTTTTGTAAGCTGCTTTTCACGTCATGTTTGAAATATACCATTCGTAAGAGTGGAACTTTTTTATGTTTTTTTTTTTTTTACATGCGGCGACAACTCAAATTAATTGACAACGTATACTGTACCCATTCAACAAAATGAAGCGAGAAAAAAAAAAATATGACAATGTACGGGTAGGCCGAATGAAGGGCGCCTACGCGGAAAAGAAGCAACCCGTGCATACATCATACTACACGTTGCTTCTATTTTTGCCCCCCCCTACCCAAAAGGTTATGTGACCATTTTTTAATTTCTCCAAAATTTGGAAGCGCTTAAAAAGATATACCTCTTCAGAAAAGAGAAAATTAAAGCGAAATAAAAAAAAAACGTTGCAGAAAGGTAGTCATATCGCCATTCCGTTGGAAAGGGACTACAAAGGCAGGCCAACATTTTGGCAGGCGTACCATACAGGGTTGTCACAAATACATCCGAATGTTACATCCATGTGATATACGTTTTGCGTGTAAAAATTTGATGTACGGTGGGGAAAAGCGAATAATGTAAACCTTTGAAATGAGAAAAAATGCATGTACCATTATGTGGGCAGAAAGAGTAACCCACATGGGGAAATTGTGCCCATTTCGCACACATCCGGAGTTCTCCCTGTAAAATGTAACTAAACAGGTATCGTTCGCGTCGAAGCAGCAGAAATGTATCACATGTTTGTGCTCACCTCTCCTCACACGTCTTAGATTCCTTTTTTAAAAAATATAGAACCCTCCGGGAGTTGTTGTGCGAGCATATTTTACGCGGCAGCTACGCCGCAAAAATGGGGGTGTTTGAATGTGCCAGTTTGTACACATGCTCAGTTTGTCATAAATCAGAAACGCACTTCTTCGCAAAGTTTTTTTCTTTCTCCGTTTAAGTGTACTATTTTTCTCCCCTTTTAGTAGTACGCGCGTAATGCGTGTTTGCTCCTTTTGCCCAATTGTAAAAAAAAAAATGGTAGGATATTACGTTCCACAAAAGGGATATCCAACGTACGTTTTTTTTTTCCCGTCACTTCTTTAAAATGAAATGAACAGAATTTTCTACTTCAGCACAGGGCAACAAACAAATAAAAAAAAAAAAAAACAACTTCGTCAAAATCATGCATAGCACACTTTGTCTAAATGCTTCTCTACATTTTCAGCTCTTCAGAAATGCGCAAAGTAGAAAATTTACAAACGTTACAAAATGGCAATTGCATATCTTTGCACCAGTTTTGCGGTTTTATAATCGCACCTTTTATCGTACCGTTTTAATGACCATTCCGCCGCAAACCTGTGCTGATTTATTATGGACAAAATTGGCCGCTGGTTTATTTCCCATGTGACAGTGAATGCAAAAAAGAATAAAAAAAAAAAAATCCATCCTTGCAAACCACATTTTTGTGTTAAGTACCCATTCGAAACAGTTAAATGCCATTTCTACAGAAAGATGTGGCAACCCAAAATAAGGGGAGCGTTAAAACATGTGGGCGAAAGAATGCTCCATTTTTGTTTAGCAGTTTTTTCCGTTTGTACCTCCTCGCAAAGTTGGAATTTTTTTTTCTACAAGTGAGCCTTCACGGCGACGCAACTTCACCCCTCCCGCGGAACGGACGCAACCTACTTTAATTCTACGCGACGATTTGTTCACCTTTAAGCGACATGCATTTGCACATGTGCAGCTTGCACGCGTATAAACGTGAACATATGTGTACTTACAGACTTGCATGCATAAGGCATACGCAACATGTGCAGCTCCAAGGATCACCCCCGCGGCGAAACGCAACGCTACGTTGGAACTGTCGGGACGTTATCATAAACTGCGCTACGATTAGCGCGAACAAACTTGTTCATGCAGAATAAAATTCGGTGTCATTCGGCGTATTCCTACACCTTCCATATTCGAACCATTTTTACAAAATTGTATATCCACTTGGATCACACGAAACTTTGCATCCTCTTGTGATGGCATTCAAAATGGGTGTCCTTTTTTTTTTTTTTTTGGGGGGGTACTTTTAAAATGAATGTACGCATTTGTAACAAGTGAAAATTATTTAAAAAATAAAACACGTTCAAAGTGTGAGGCAATTTTTTTTTTTTTGTTTTCCATTTTTTGAACACTTATCCTTATGTGCCATTTTGTGTTAACTCGGCCATTTGCCGTGCCCTTCGCTTCGGCCTAAGCGAACAGCCACAAGAAGGAAAAAAAAAAATAAGTCCATACGTTATTATACATATATAACTTTGTTAGAACATGCCAGAGAGCGAAATAAGCGCGAGGCATTTTTCACCTTATTTTTTGGCACGCGCGCTAAAGGCATTGTTATGAGGAAGCGTTGTGAAGAAGGTTATGCCAGAGTTTGGTGAATTGTGCGAATGTGCGGATGTGCGAAATGCGAAGGTGCTAATTTGCGAATATGCTAATTTGCCAATTTGCCAATTTGCCAATTTTCTTATTTGCGAATTTTCCCAGCTTTGATAAAGGAACGCACTGATTTGTTCATACGAGCGCGTCGAATTTACGCGTGCCGCCTGAACGCATGATGTGACATGCTATACTTCCCGTTCTTGCTTTCACGCTCCCCCACCGACTCGCAAAAAATGATAAAACGCAATAGCGCGTCACTCACATTTTGTACATTGTTTGGTATTTCCATTGTTCCCTTTGTTTAAAATTAAGTCATTTTTCTTTTCCTCGCGCGCGTTTTTACCTTACATGCATATGTATAAGTATACACAAAGTAGTTTTTTTTTTTTTTTTTTTTTTTTTGTTTTAATGATATGCAAAGTTTTATATACATTTCTGCCGTATGAACAAATGCGTACCAACACACTGACCGTACGTAACAGTTACAGTAGCTACGAATAACACAGTGTTTGTTCCGTTTGGTCTCATCGCCTCCTCCCTACCCCGCGTTTGTTTCAACTTTCACGTTTTACGCTATGATTACACCATTAGGTAGAAGAAAATGTACAAATGCGTCAATGTAGATAGCCTGAACGATGAATTTATAACCAAAAAAGATTCACTCAACAACTTAAACGTAAAGGAGAGAAGCAGTGGCAGGACAGGTAAAAGCTATTACGGCAAAAATGATGCAGACCATATGATGCAAAATGCGGAAAAAAATTACCTAGACCGTTTCGATACACCAAATGGAAATCTCAACAAGAATTATCTCTACTGTGGTGATAATTTAATGGATGAAGATAGCAGCAAAAATAGCGACTTGCATAGCAAAACGTTAGAGGAACATTTGAAAAGCTACAGTTACCACCATGTGGACCCAGAGTACATACTTAGTAATAAATATGGAAGCTCACAAGTGAGGGTGGACGGAAGCCATCTGATTAGTCTTAGCGATCAAAGGAACATTATTCTGTCCAAAGAGCGCATTCACAACAGGTACTTCAGCAAAAGTTACGACAACAGAAGTGACGGCAACAGAAGTGATGGCCACAGAAGTGATGGCCACAAAAGTGACGGCCACAAAAGTGACGGCCACAAAAGTGACGGCAACAAAAATAACGACCAAATCGTCAACATGATAAGCAATCATTATAATAATTTAATCCAAACGACCAACAAGGGAATAGAAAATATAAACAGCAACTGCGATGCCATCATTTCGAAGCATAACTACGACAGCATGTCCGATGTTAGCAGCACCATTTTGATGAACAAAAACGACATTACACAGAATAACGATTACGCGGATTATAACTACAACAGCTATTTTAATTATAGAAACGATCATACCTCTGCACACCACTACAACGGCAGTGCCAATAATGGCGGCCAAAATAATGGCAGCAGCAGTGGTCGCATTAATGGAAGCAGCACCGGTCGCATCCACGGAAGCAGCGCAGGGCATAATAAACGACACAGCAACGGCTGCAGTAGCCGCAGCTTGCGAAGCAGGAATGGAAACTATGAGGCGGAAAAAAGGGAGTGCTTCCCCTATGCACATGAAAGCTCGCTGAACGAAAATTTAATACACGACAACTGTGACTACGCCAAAGTGGGGAAAGCCGAGCTGGTCATGCGAGACAATGAGATGAATTCGCTATCCGTGTACAATGACGAAGACGCACAGAATAGAATTCTTCAAGAAATGGATGAGCAAACAAAGCAAGGCGACTTGCACTTCTCAAATAGACTCCAGAGCATCGAAAGGGAAAACACGAACAACCGAATTAAGATCTACGACATGTTTAACAATCTTAATATTAAAAAGAGTAACAACACAAATATGGGCATTTTGAATTTTTTGAAAAATAAGAGGAAGAACAAATACGCCTATGATAGCAAGGGTATTCGAAATGACGCTGCGGAGAATAAGGCCCCCAGCAAGGAGAGTCATAGTAGCGGCGTGGCCAGCAAAGCGGGGGGAACTACTGTGAATGACCACGCCGCGAATGACCATAATGCGGGGAGCGCCAACCCGAGCGGTCATAACATCGCTGAGGGAAGCCACAGCAGTTACAGATTCAACGCCAACATGAGAAACGTAGAATGCAACGACCCGTATAATAGCTCCCCCGTGTTAAAAGGGCACACGTACAACGAAGAGGAAGCAAAAAACAAACCAGCGACACCCCACCACATTCTAATCGATCAGAAGTATATAGAAGAAAACGAGGAGAAACTATCCAAAGCCGAATTAGCAAATAAGTCTAATATTAGCTCATTTGAAACATTGAAACTGTTAGAGAAGGACAACAATGGTGATGTCACTAACTTTTACAGAAGTGCACTGAACGAGTTTTTAAATAAAAAGGACAGCCGCTCAGATGAATGTAGCAATAAAGCCGATTCCGCAAAAATGAAGCAGAACAACCCCTTCAGTGTCTATCATTATGTGAAAAAGGAGCGAGCCGAGAATGCGGCTCCGCTTCCCAACGGCAAGGAAAAGTGTAGCAGTCATAAAAGCGGTAGTACTGCTAGTAAGGGCAACGAAAAATGCAACATAAACGGGGGAAGTAGTAAGAGCAACCAAAATCGGAACAATGTGGAAAGAAATTGCAATGCAATTCATAGCCAACGCGTTGACAACCATAACTCTGGTAATGAGCTTCCCCCCCGTGGTGAGAAAACCAACAAGAAAGGTCCAACCCAAAGGGACGCAGCAACAAATAGTAATGATAACTATAGTGTAGGAAAAAACGGCCTATATATATTCAAAACGGGATCGGAAGTACCCAGCAGCAGTTTTAACCATTATTCGAAGAAAGGCACTAAAAAAGACCCATTTGACAGAGAACACAAAATGGATGTGAAGAGGAACAAGCCAGACAAGGATCAGCATTACTTCAAAGAGGGACTTGAAACCGATGGGGAATTTCCTTTTAACGCGAAATGGAATGAAAACGATACGTTCTACCTACATGAGGAAAACAAAAAAAATGAAAAAATAAAAACCAATGAAGAGTTATCAAGTAAATATATTTCTTCATATTCCGAGTCGTCCCTCCCGAGCTCCATGCAGTCCTTTGTGGAGCCCAAAAATAGGGTAGCCCAAAAAAGCCGCAACTCAAAAAATGCACTTACGAAAGAAGTAAAAAATAGGAGCGAAAAAAAGTGTAATGCAAAAAGAAAAATGAACCTGAAGGGGAAACAAGAAAATGGACAGTTCCATCGAAGTAGCAGTAACTCACTAATTGATGACATAAGTTGCATTTATGAAGACGCCAAGCAGTTCAATTTTATCGATGGAATTGACGGAAATCGTGTGAGCCGAAACGATGCCTGTAGGCACAATGTTAACCACTCCGCTAACTGTAACAATGCTAATAAAAGTAACAAAGGGGTTGGCACCGATGCGAGAATCCCCGGACATGTACACAGTTGTGACGAAGCGAAAGCGCCTCTGCAACAAAATAAGTGCAAACACGAATGCAGAAACGCACCCACGGTGTATGTCAAGAAGAAGAAAAAAAAAAAAAAAAAAAAACATAATGGGAGTGATCGCTACACCGAAAGTGGCAGTGACAGGGGTGCAGCCAGCAGTCGTGATGAAGATGGAGGGAACAATGATTGCAAAAAGAGCCTCAAAGGTGAGGACAGTTCTGTGAAAAACAAGCACAGACGAAGCAGCTCACCCAATGTTAACCATTCGGATCCTAGAAACGGCGTCGAAAGGGGTAGTAAAAAATATCCAGGCGAACATAACGCTTTAAAAGAATTAAGTGCCGACAAGGGGGGCGATCATTATGGTGACCGTGAAAGGGGAAGTGCGCGTGACGACGCGCATGACCCTCTCGTCGCCAGCAAAGCCGCTCATTCTATGAACCCCTTTAGGCACGACGTAGCTACTAACCAGAACGAAGCCGACAGTGGCGCTAACAAAGGCGACAGAGGTAGTAACAAAGGAGACAGTAGTGACGACGAAGACGACGGTTATAATAATCGGGACAGTGGTGATAGGCGAGGCAAAGCCAATGGCAGGGGGAGAGCAAAAAATGGAAACGCTAACACTTTGGAAAAATCGCAAATAGCGCAGGAATATAACGAAAACTCTGTTGCAATGAAAAAAGAGAAAAAAAAAAAGAAGAAAGAGGATCCGTTAAAGACCAAACAAACAATGGCACAAGATGAAGATAATGCACATGGTGATGACACGAACGTGGTGGTCAAGTGCAAAATGAAGAAGAAATCGAGTCACATTATTTCGGATTATGAGCAACGTGCCTGTTCTGTGAGGGAAAATGTACCAGGCAGCAAGACACATTCTGTTGTCGCTTGCAAAAAGGAGCATCAAACGAAGGAGAACACTAGTAAGAAATCTGCCCGAAAAAAGGGCGCCAACCAAAGTAGCAGTAGCTTTAACTCGTCCAGCAGTGAAAACCACGAGAAGGACGAAATCGAATGTGACAGTAAAACTGTTCCAAGGAAGTCTGCTCGCTTGAAAGAGAGCAATGTGAAGAAGACGCATAGAACCCCCCTGCACAGTAACACCGCTAGCATTAGGAATAGCAGGGGGACCAACACAGGCAATGGTTATAATAGCCAAAGCCCAAGTAGCAACCGGCGCAGCGGTATGAGTGATATAAGCAGCAGTGGTGACGACTCGGATGAGGGCGAAAGCCAAAGCGTTAAGGCGAAAACGGGAAAGAACAAAAACAGTCATTTTTCTAGTAGCGGAAAAATGGAATTAAAATTTTGTAGCGACCAAGAAGCGAACCAAAGGTGCAGACGCGAAAGGGAAGCCTCTGGTAACGGAACGGAGAACCGAGACTCCGACGAAGACTCCAACGCTGCAGAACAAAACCGCGCAGTCAGTAAAGTCGAAAGGGACAGTCACCTCACCAACAGTGTGGCGAAAAAAAAAAGGCAGGGCAATTTGGCGAAAAGTAAAAACGACAAGCGAGAGGATCTCTCAACAGGAGAGGACAACACCGATTGTGGCAATTTAAAGGAAAAGAGAAAAAAGACGAAGAGGTGTCCCTCCACCGGTTGCAGTAACAACCCTACGGATGGAGATACCAAATTGGTCTATAACCCAAATGGCAATCTAACTGCACAGTGTGATGGACGCAGGGCTGTAAAAAAGGGAGGCACCCCTGATGGGGATGAACAAATCTGCGCAAATATGCATCACGAAAGTGAGCACTTCTACAGCAACGCAAACGATGTCGCGATGAACGGAATGAGAGGAGAAAACATGTGCACGAGAGACACCCACATAGAGGGTGCCCACATGAATGACCCACGCATGAGCTATTGGGACATTTCCATCGCAAACTATAAAACACACTCGTCGAAAAACAGCATGGGTAGCATTGACAACCCTGCTAGTGTAGGCTCCCTAAGCAAAAAAAAAAAGGACATACAGTTAGTGACCCAAAGTGAGGAAAACTTCGGAGATGTCCCCCAAGAAAGGTACTGCACCATGCGATGTGCACCTGCACCCTTGGGGGGAGGTAACTTAAACCATATGGACGCACATTTGAAGAACATCCCTTCGGGAAATAACGCAAAAAGGAACGCAAAAAGTAACGCTGCAAATCTGATAAACGGAAATGAATTTGCACATCAGAGGGTTGATTGCCAAAATGAGGAGTTCAAAAATTTAATCATGACGGGGGACGCGGCTAGTTGTGGTGAGAAAGTACCCCCAATGGAGGATCAACGGATGGGGAGACACTTAGTGAGAGAGAGCTTTAAACAGAAGGCCCCTCTCTTTTACGAAAAGGATGGTAAGTTGGACGATATTTTTACGCATAGCAATAAAGAAGAACTGTTGCGTAACTCAAAACGAATGCTAAATAGGACCTTCTCAAATGGGGATCCACCCAGTGGACACATCCCCCACAAGGAGCACAGAACGAAAGAAGTACCTTCTATGGATAACCCATTTAAACGGACAGAATACATAAAGCATGGTATAAAAACAGAAGATTATCCTAACAGAAGTAGCAACATGTCAAATGAGGACATCCCCTATAACGGCATCTATGAGAAAGAGGCCGGCATTTTTTTAAAAGACAGTGTAAGCAGCCAGTGGAGTAGAAAACCTGATACTTTGTTAACTGCGCAGAGGAGGAAAAGGAACGATGAAGGGGTGAACGTAAGCCTAAACACCAATGCAGGTGTGAATATGAATTACATACATGAAGATCCGCGTGCGTACCAAAGTAAAAATGCATACATACGTGAGGAGCAAATCTTTCCAGGGAAGTTCACCCAAGGGAAAAACTATAACGGCGCACTTTGTAAGAATCGCTTTAACGATGACAGGAGGGACGAATTATTGCATGAAAAGGGAAAGAGCGATTTGTTCTCCTCGAGAGGTCAAGAAGTGGACCACATCTACAAAAGGGATAGCATTTCCAATGCGCAGTTTATGAGTAGGGGGGCACCTGCACACGTGGCAAAATCGGTGCAAAGTACGCATCATGTGTTTGTAAATAACGCAACACAGGAGCAACCCCAACGAATGGGAGACCCCGGTGGCATCATTTACAACCCAGTGGAGGCAGACACTAATGTAAATAGTTACACCCCTCATCTAAATTTCTTCCAAAAAGAAGCGAAAGCCGCGCAAAGGGGCATCGAGAAAAATCCCTTCTTCCTACACTCACACATAAAAAGCACAAACATGGATGGGGGAATCAATTTTTACAAAACGGAGGAGAAAGATACCATGGGTGTCACCCCCCCTATGGACAGAACAAGCCAAAAGAAAGAATACGACGCAAGTAGGATGAACCTTTTCAATAAAGCTCTGCACATCAATGTTAACGGGGAGCAGTCAGATTGGTTTGCCCGTAAAACCGATTTGGAACAAAATGCAGGTGAAAGCAAACGGACGAACAACATGGAGGGGGGAATAGGCGCAAAGGGGACTTATCACTGGGGGGATCCTAATGATGAACGCAGCCTAGGGTACATGCACAGGGGAGGCGCTGCCCCCTTCCCAGACATCTACCCAGGAAGCGGTGGGCGATACGGAAGCGGCGTAAACGGTGTGGACGCACAAAATGGGAACGGTTTGTTCCCACGCCATGGGAGAGACACTACCATTCACGGCATTAGAAAAAATAACGACAGTAACAGCGGTAACCGCGGTAATCGCGGCGGTGACAACGGTGGACCTTTTGATCGGGGGACTAACATCCACGTGGGGAGTGCACCCAGTGACGCAGATAAAAGAGCGGCCCATGCGAACAGCCAAGTTGCGTATTCCGAATTGGAGAGCGCAATCATCCTAAATGAAGTGCTACGAAAGGATAGCGAAAGTTGGAACAAACCCTACAGTGGCACGAATAAAATACCGACACTTCGCTTTACCAACAATTTCTCTATCGACTTTGCAAACATTCTGAAAAACTACAAAGACAAATCGGATAATTATCTTAATAAGCAGTACATACAGGACTTGGAGAGAATTAATTTTTTAATTCAAAATTTTACAAACAGCTACAGATGTAGCGATAATTTAAAATCTATTTTTCAACTGCTTCAGTACGAAATTGAAAAGGAGAAAAGAGAGAATCAGTATTTTTGTCAAGACCAGAAATATTTAGTTCTTACCATGCCTCTAAATGATATTAAAAAAAATTATGACCATTTTGGGGAACCCATTTTAAAAGAACCCATCTGCGAATATAAGCTGGATACATGCCTTTTGGAAAATTTAGAAAATCAATCTAAGGGTGAGTCCTGCAGTTGGGGAAGGGACCACCTAAAGGGGGACCCAACGAAGGCATGCAATTTGGTCAAGAATTGTAGCAGGGGGGATGGCCCGAACTATGACGGCAGCGAATATGGCGCTAATGACAAGTGCGTGCAGAAGTGCACTACAGGAAATTGCAGAGGGTTATGCATGAGGGCGCCAAGCTGGGCTTCTTCCCCGAACAGCACCACGGACGTGGCAACGGCGTCGGCATCGGCGGTGGTACGCGCGTACAGCAACAGCAGCGGCTGCGGAAAGCTGGTCAGGGCCAACCGCTGCGCCGGTAACCTGCCCAAGACGGACAAGCCGGGCAAGCACTGTATTAGCAAAAAAAGGTGCGGCGGCACCTTGAACGAAAGCATCTTATCAAAAATGAACACATTCATAATAAGGCACAATAACCGCGTGTACAAATTAAAGCTAAATGGCAATTTCCCCTTAAGAGGCAACCAATTGAGTACCAAAAAAAATGGAAAACTTTTTAAATTGCTTTCTTCATTTTATAAGCCATTTTTCAAAGAAGAATACAACAAAAGAAATGTTCTGCTTAATGAAGACCTGCCCCTAAGTTATGTACACAATGTGAACCCCAGCAGGGATAGCCTTTCGCAAGACCAAACAGATAATAATGGGATTGTCAAATCGTCTCACACCCATAATGATGACAACTTTTATAATATTATTCAGAGCAGTGGACTTACTAATATAGACGACCTTTTCATTTCGGACGACGAGGTGAATCTTATTTACATGTATAACAACCATCGCAATGAGAAGGTTTATAGTTTAGAAAAATTGGACGTGTTGAAAAATCAAAACTCTACGTTGTCCTCTCTGAATGATTCAGCGAACACGGGGCAGGAGAATTACTCCTGTAAAAAATGAACAAAATAGGGAAAACTCATAAAATTAAAGTTGGAGTGTTTAGACAAACAAGTTCCACCGAGTGTATTACAAGTAAGAAGCAACATCGTGCATGCATTCAGGGAGTTGGAGGAAATGCCACGTGGAAAGCACAACTCGTGGAGAGACCCCCCTACCTGTGAGTGATTTGCCACGGTAGGGTGAATTAACTGTTTCTTACCGCCCATTTGCATTTTTACTTTATTTTTATTTTATTTTATTTTTTTTTTTTTATTTTTTTGTGTAAAGATGAAATCAAAATTAAAAACATAAAAATTGCACACGTGCAGTGTGCATCCGTATTACTCCCGCACATGCGTGTGTACGCCGTCCGAACGGGCGCGAAAATGCCGTTGTTGATGTGTACTTAATTAAAACCGCTTTTATAAATTGTGCAAAAAAAAAAAAAAAAAACGTGTAAACCATGCTCCACATTTGCAATTTTTTAATCAGAATTAATACCTTTTGAAGCTTCCTCCTTTTGTTGTTATTTTGTTTTATTTTTCCATTTTGCCTTTTTTTGAAAAACTCCCTTTCCATTTGTTTATAAATTAAGAAAGAAATGTTCCAGCGTGGGCAGGCCGTTTTCTGCGTTTTGGCGTGCCCGACACGTGGGGGGTTTCTCACGAGGTTTAAGCGATCTTTGGAGGCGCTACATAAACGTGTATTCAAGCGGCTGCGCTCTACAGTGCGTCCATAAATATTTACCCCGTTACTTATTTGTTCGTGTTGGAGCTGCCCTCAACGCGCGAGACTTCCTTTTTCATCACTTCAACGGGAAAACCATTCGGGGTTAAGCAAAAATGTCGCGTTTAATAAAGCGCCAATCGGGTTTCCACTTCTTCTTCGTGTGTGTATTTTCGAAAGCAGGGCAGCATTTCATCGGACGTTTCCACTCTTCCTAATAGGTATGTCTTGCGCAGCCACGTCGCCTTACCCTTTGGATAAAATTACCTGCCAACCGTCCTGCATCACTTTATACGTGTTCAGCTCGCTCATATGCTTGTACCTCTTGCTCAGCAGCGTGGAAAGGTTGCTATCGCTGATGTTAATTTGTCTTGGGGAGGGTGAGGGAACAGAAACGCATCAGTTTGTATGAGGCTATACATGCATATATACCAAACATGCGTACGGGGGCGTCCCTGGGTGCGCACCTTTTATTCACAGCACAGTGTAGAGGAGGTGGGAGGAATTCCCTCTCACGCCTGTCGGCGAATGAACCAAGGAAATCACAACTAAATGCGCAATAAGTGAAGGCAATTTCGCTGACGCGATGGTCCATCTGGCTTACTTCAAATTGGGCAACAATACAAAGGAGTAGTTGTCCAGATCTTCGTCCAAATTTGCCAGTGCGTTGCTGCTAACATCAAGCCTGCGCCGAATTTTTTAAGCAGCAAGTTGGGCGTGCACGGGGAAAAAATAAAAATACATACACATATGAACATATATGTATAGATATATACATATGTTCATATATCCAGTTGGAGGGGAAAAAGGCACTGCAACAAGCTGGGCTCTCTCCCCTTTCTACGCCTTCGATAAACTCACCTCTCCAGTAACTTCAGGTTGTACAAGTTCTTCATCAGCACTACGAGGCGCTTTATTTTGTTATGACTCAAATTTAGCTCCCTCAGGTTGTACAAAAAGTTCACTGTGCACTTGCCGGTGTACCTGCGGTGGGCAAGGCGTAAAGCGCGCATGGGTGAGCGCTCCCACAAGCATGCATGTATACAAGTATAGATGCATAATGCATACATATTTATGTACACACTGTGCACGGAGCCGCCCCTTCGGCCCTCTTCTTTGCTTTTTCCCCTTACGACTCTGATAGGAGATTGTTGGACAAATTAATGCTGGGTATAAAAAAGGCTTCAATCATGAGGGGGTACGTCACGCTGTCAATGTTTAGACCACTCAGGTCCAGCGCCCCGTTGTCGCCTATCGAAAAGGGGAAGACACGGACGAAAGTTTCTGCTTCAGCTTATATTTCAAAATGCGCGAGGAGTGAAGCGACTTTTTTCTTTTTCCTTTTTCCTTTTTCTTTTTTTTTTTTTTTTTTTTTGCTGAATGCGCTTAACCCATTTCGGAATCCCCATAGTAATCATGTATTTTTTTCCTGCACGGGGGGGGCGTTAACATGAGGGGGAGGACAAACCAACACGGCGGTAAAAACACACAAAAGAGAGGGCACAACCACAGGCATGTGCGAAGCAGAAATTACTGTATCCGCAGCTCCGTCTCCAAGTCTTTGTAGTACTCCACCCGGATGCTGTCCACTTGCTTTAGCAACTCAAGTAGGTGGAAGAGTTCGTCGAACTGTTCCAGCCTTCTTAGCATTTCGAACCTGCAATGTTATCGTTTTGGTTTTATTAAATGTTTCGCGCACATGAATGAGTCACTTGTACGCGCGCTCAGAGGGGCAACTCGCCGCTGCTCAACACTTCTCGGCGCTTCTTCGTTTGTCGCACGTCCGTTCCCCCTCAGAGGTGAACCCTCTCGACATTTCGAACACACCAACATAAAACGCACAAAAGGCCTATTAACCTGGCCGCATATGCCTCGGCGCGACGAACAAATTGCAAACTCCTGCGGAGGGAGAGCCCCCTTCTCCTTGGCTTACTTGGTAAATAAGGCGAACTTGCAATTGCTCTCCAAAAGTAGTAGTTCATTTATTTTCTCAAGCTCCAAAATTAATGAAGCAAAATTTATGTGCTTGGCTGTGTTCAACAGTATGTTGGAGCGATTGATATATTTATATAGCGGAGTGAAGGGGCTAACGCAACTAGAATTTGAGTCCATTTTAGGGTCTGCTCCCCTATGTCTATCATAATCTAGCAATATTTTGAAATGTTCATTTTGGGAAAACTTCCGGAAATCGATCAGGTACACAAAGTTGTGCTCATACTTGTCCTCTTCAACCAAATAGTCGTGGCACACCATCAGATCGCTCAGGACATTTTTTTCGTAATGTACCTCCTCTGGTTCGTAAAGATTATACTTATAATAAAATATGCAAAATTTTAAATAAGTAGGCTGGCCATTCAAAAGGATATGCTCATCAGTGAGTTTGAAACAGTATACGTAGGATTCGAAACTGTCTTGCGGGTTGTTCAGAGCTACCAAATGCTGGCCCCACTCTCCAGTTATCTCCCTTCCATTATCATCGTAACACTTTGATTTGGATAAGTTAACCTTAATCAAATTTTGGAAAAAGAAATAAATGCAATTATTTTGCAACAGAGTGAAAAATATCTCCTCCTTGTCATTACCCTTTTGAAAAAGAAACCATCTATAAAATTCCCACAGACTTTGATCAAACGGATCCGTGAAAATTGCATTTGTTATCAAGTCTAACTCGTTTTCGGTGCAAATTAAAGATTCACGAATGGTGTATTTCAGAAACCAGGCGGAGAAATTGGAAAAATTCCTCTCAATTAGTGTTTTCGACAGCTCGTAATTGGACTTGTGGACGTCAAATTGGTTGCCAAGTTCTGCGGAGGGGGGGTCGCGTTCGTCACTGCTGCCTTCCCCTCTGTGAGCCTCCCCCTGCTTCCCCCTCTTCACGCATATATGCACACATGCGATGATATAGGACCGATAATTCCAACAGTGGTAATTCCTATCATCTTTGTAGAAGCCGATTTTGCAAAATTCTAACTCGTTCATAAGGTCAGAAAAATCCATTAGATCATTTTTTAGGCAAAATTTTATTATCCACAATTTGTGAAACCACAATTCGTTGCACTTGTTAAATTTGCTCAAAATTTCTTCAACCATTGTGTTTTCATTTTTCATCAAAATTTTTAGCTCCTCAGGGAGGGGGTTCTTGGGGCAATCCGCTTCTTCGTCGCCTATAAAAAGGAGTAAAAATGCCCTCAAACAGAACCGTTTCATGATGTATTTTTTCCTTAGTAGTATGAAAAACCAGGTTCATACGACATGCTGCAAATATGTGTGGCTTTAGTGGTGAAAAGATTCAACCCCCTTTTCTCAATTTGCGACGCCTTGCACACACTGGTGTGCACCCTCGGAGTGGGAATTCCTCCCCCCATTTGTCTTTCTTTCCCTCTCTTATAATGTGTAGCACGTATGCCGCACAAGGGGTGCCATTTCTAACCTTTCCCCACTTCGCCAACCGGTGCGCTGCCATTTTGCATGGACTCAAAATATTCCCTCCTGAAATTCCACAAAGTCTGCAGATAAGGACACCTCCTCAAAATGACGGATGTCGTTTCGATGTATTCTTTATCGTAGCTTTTTTCATTCTTCTTTTTTATCAAGTGGTTCACAAGGGGGATTAATTCTTTGACCTTTTCTAGCTTGGCTTTCTCATCTTTCGAGCTGCTGGCTCTGCGTCCATGCATTTTGCAATTAAGCTATATTATCTGAGATGCGTAATTTTTCCTACGTTATTTTTCACACGCTATTTTTCACGCGGCATTCCTTATTTGTTACTTCTTATTTTTTATTTTTTTTTTATCTTTTCTCTTCTGCTCCCCCCCTCGATGACAAAGCTGCACAACTCTTTCAAACGAGGTTAATACTTTTTACGTCAAAAAGGGGAAGCGATTTGCGGAAGGGTGAACACCACACTGCTATGCGATGCCCTCTGGTGACAGTCATGATTAAATTCGAACACCTGGCTCTTCCACCACTTGGGCTCCTCTATTTTTGGAGGAAACTGAACGCAATTACATATACCATTGGAACGTTTGAGAAGATACCCGGATTGATGCGGAAAGGAGGGCCACAGGAAGAAAAGGCCGACCTACCGTTGTATTAATATTTGCTACTCAGCAAAATTGCCGATGCCGCATCGCCACGGCTGCGTAAACCAAATGAAGAAGCGTAACCCTTTTTGTAGGATACAAAATAAAGCACAAACAACCCCCCCAAAAAAAAAGGCGTGTGTTGAACTCTTGCCTTTTTAAATCCTTTCCCCCATACACATATGTTGCCTTTCGTGAGATACTTAGTGAACTTCTAAAGTGTCGCGCAAAAGGAGAAACAAAAAAAAAGTTGCAACAGTTCTTCACCGCTAAATGTTCAGCGATCCCAAAACGTTAAGTTTTTTCTTTTCTTTCCTCTCTTAAAAATGTGATGATTAAAAAAGATGCAAAAATGCACACATTTACCGTATAAAAATGCTTAAAATGGGAGGGAATATTTATATTACCACCACTTTGCCATTGCGTTTCTTTTTTTATGTGCGCAGAGGGCACGCACCCTGAGGCTTCTTTCCCCCCTATTAAATTTTTTCATAACGCAAAAAAGGTTGTTAAATAGGCACAGCTACATGACGAACCGGAAATATAATTTGTACATGCACACAGATGAATGATAGGGGCAGCAAGCAGTGTGCTTATTCCACTGCGATTTTTTACAACACCCGGCGTTGCACATACACACACATACGCACGTGTTCACCCAGTTGGCATTTCCGCCGAAGTCGCTCGACACCTACGGAGTAGCCATTTCGAATCGCGCGAAGATAACATTTTTGCAAATATGAGCAAAAAATTGCAATTTTGAGAACCTCCTTTTTGCGACTTAGCCGCCTTTTTTGCAACACCTTTTTGCTGCAAAGGGGGGGTGCAATTTTACCGCATTCTTTCCCAAAATATGCTTACACAATTGTTACCCACAAATTTTAAAATATTTATGAACGGCGAATAATGAAGCCTGCGCAGGCCTCTATTTTGAAGCAAATTAAAGACAAAAGGAAGCAACTGAGTGAGGCCAACTGCGCTCTGGTTATTTTTACCCAGCAATTTTTACATACTAAGTTGCGCGGAAATTTTTTTTTTTAAATCACGCGTAAACGGTCGTTCATAGCCAAGAAAAAAAAAGGAGCACATTAAAATGAGTAAATATATACATATGTACATATATACGTGTGCGAGTATTTATTCGCTGGCGCGATGAGGGGGGTACCTCCGGATTTAACGAAAGGAAAAGTGCCTGTGCATGGATAGATCCACCTCTTCTTCATTTTTTCAACCGTAAGCAAATTTACAGGCTTAATGTAGACGCATATGAACAAGCCAGGTAAAGTAAAAAAGTGTAGAAATAATTACCCACCCATGAGTGACACCTTTCGCATGTGTATACATTTTCCTTTCCCTCATGTAATGACAACATGGCGAACACGTAGGGGTAAACGGAAGAAGCAATTTGGCGTGGATGGAAGTAACGTCTTAAAAGACAATAAAAAAAAAAAAAAAAAAAAAAAAACGCATAAACAGTATAAGCAGTATAAACGGCATAAACGGCATAAACACATTAATGTTAACAAATTTGCTTAAAATGACACGGATTGGTAGAAGCAGGGTGTCCCTTTTGCAGCCACGCCACTATACCTGGCAGGAATGAATAACCCGCAGGGGTAACGGCCTCCCATTTTGTCCTCAGCTAATTTGCGTTCACTTGTACTAGAACGAAAACTCAAGTGGAACTTTGGAAATTTTACAGCCATTCCATCAGGTGAGTAAAAGGCGGATAATTTCTGTTCTGCTAGAAGCAGACGCAAGGTGGGAAGCTTACGCGAAAAGAAAGAAAAGAAAATTACAACTCATATGGGTAGGCGAGGCCAAGTGGATGGAACCACCACTTGTCTTCCCTTCTTCTTTATTCTTTCCTCCCTGCGTGCGTTCCCCACGAATTCCCTGGGCATAATGCAACATCACTATTTCGTATAAATTGCAAATTCTACTAAAAATGTCTTACAGAACAGCTCAATTTTTAGGCATTCTTTTCCTAGCCAATCACACATGCATTGGTTGCCTACTTGGTGTGCTTTCCGTTCTACACACAACAACATTTCCTCTTATGAAAAAGTGGGAAAAATGGGAAAATGGAAAATGAAAAATGAAAAAATCTTTTTTGTGTGCTTCCTGTGTAGGTTATTCCTTTAATGTACCAACTAGCTAACTCCTTTTCTACGTTCCGTTTGCTTTTCGGTGTACGTAAAGTTGCTTATGTTTGCAGATTTGCACCTGAAGGGTATGCTCTATTTTGCATATGGTTATGCGCACACGAACGATTGGCTTGTGGCGCACGCTGTGATTTAAAAAGGGGTTGTCCCGTTGCGAAGGGGAAGGAAAAAAAGGAAAGAAAAAAAAGAAAAAAAAGAAAAAAAAGAAAAAAAAGAAAAAAAAGAAAAGAAGAGGAAAGAAAAGGAAACAAAACAAAACCAAACAGAACGAAACAAAAAGAAACAAAACCAAACGAAAGAAAGAGGAGGAAAGAAAGAATAAACATAAGTATAAGTATATATATGCACATATTTGTATACCCATTTATGTACATATCTGTACACTTGCTTATACATGCATGTGTAGACACCTGCGCGCGTGTACTAAGAACCACGAGGGGGCACAACCGATGCGCTTAAACATGCTCTGGGTTAAATAAGAAAGGAAGATTCACATTCGCGGATTGTACAAATCTAAACGTGGAAATATAGCCCTAGACGAAGATACAACTGTAGAGGATAAAGTAAAGAGCTATATGCGTTTACAGAACAAAGTGCCTGCTGACCTTTCTCAAAAAAAAGAAAAAAAAAGAAAAGAAGTTTTCCCCGTGTTCAATACTACGTTCACTTTTTTTTACCTTAAAAATGAACTTGTTAATGCTGTTAAGTACCTTTAGCCTTTTGCCCCTGGCATTTGGCAAAAGTTATAGTGAAAAGTATTTAGGTAAGGAAAAAAAAAAAAAAAAAAAAAGACATGCCCCCTATGTGCGCATGTATGCAAGCATGTGTTGTACATATGAGTGTATAAATATACTGAGGCAAACGCGTTTGTCGATCCTCTAAGAACATGCCGCAGCGGATGTTTCAAAATAGACCTTCTTCCCCCTAAAGCCTAACGCTGAACCTCGAGTGCTTGCTCATAAAACCGCTACACGGAGTTTGTCTATACATGCCTTATTCTTGCAACTGAAATTTCGTCATACGTTCTGAAAATGCTTTCCTACGTGTGAGCAAGAGTGCCTTTCCAGTGAACCATGCGTATGCACTCCACACAAACATATGCACACCGCTTATAAGCAATATGTGGGAGAGCTTTATTTATTATTTTTTTTTTTTATTATTTTTTTTTTTTATTATTTTTTTTTTATTATTTTTTTTCTTTCCGGTGTACCCTGCGCGAGGATAAATGTTTGCCCTAACGCTAGCGCATAACCCCACTTCCCATCTTACCAACTCAGGACTAGATAGCCACTCGTTTAAAGACTACTGTAAGAATATGAACCTGCACATCCTGGTTAGCGCAGAATCTCATCATAATGAGTGGTTTTCCTATTTGTTAGGCCTCAGAATTGCAAGCGAGGCGATGACTATGAAGGGTACTTTGAATTATTTATCATATTCCTTTTTTGATGATAAACTTTTGTATACATATAGGAAACTATTGGATAATCAATATGACATGATGGAAACCTTAAAACATTTCCAGGAGAAACACAAAACTTATGGAATTACAACACATGAGCACTCAAATGTATTTGGGTCTTTGAAGGAGTATTACGAAAAGTATATATTAAACAAACGCGATATGCGAAAATCAAAAAATGTTATAATTATTTGTAAATTTTTTGGAAAAATGGAACCTTCAGAATATTCTGATGAATTCATAAATTACATAAGAGACATTAGAAGCAAAAAATTGGGGGTTTTTTTCTTCTCAGACAATTCTGAGGAATCCAAGAAGATAACCTTTCAGATCTCTGAAATGAGTAATTATAAATCTTCACATGTTCCTTTAGCATATTTCTTTACGGACGAAATTGATAGTCACAATAGAATCAGTATAAAAAGATTTTGCTATGCTTTGGAATATGGTGCCACCTGTAAGAGGTATAACGACTGGTCTGATTGGAGTGGGCCTTGTGATTTTAGGAAAAGACAGAGGACCATGCCCAAAAGAATTACCCTCAGACGTAATGTCACTAATAAGGATTACTACACTGCTAATTGTAGGAACCTTTTCAATTATGAGTTAATAATCAAAGAAGATTACAGAAGCGAATGCGCCAGCGAAATGTACAGCTGCAGAGGTATCTGTGGTGAAGGATATATGTTCACACCACACGTTGTAAATTACGAACTCTTAGAAAAGTATGTCCCCTGTTATGATTTGCCAGTTTGCTCACCCAAGCAAAAAGCAAAAAGACGCCATGAAGTTTATGATAATTTACTACGAATGCTTAATGATTATGCATGGCAATTGCGTAGAGAAGAAACCACACAACGGACGAAAATGAACAGATTACACGAAAGTGAATTTGACGAAGAGAGTGCTCATCCACGAATGATGCGGGAAGCAACCGCTCAACTAAAAAAAAAAACAGACTCGATTATAGAAAGACAGCGCAGTCTTATTAAAAATCACAAACGTTTGATTCAGTATGTCGAGGAAGATGATGAAGTAAAGATCATCGACCATTTGGGAAACTTCGCCATTAAGGAGAAACCAGACCCCGATACGCACGATGTGAAGGTATATGGAAAGGTTCACTCACGTTTTAGCGCGGCGACTGCAAATGGGAAGGATCAAAGCGGGGGCAATACCGTCCAAACTGCAAAGGAGGACACCGCAGGGAAGGCAGGTGGAAAGGATAAAACTGGAGGGGTTAGCGTGGAGACGGCACCTGAAAGTACCGCTAATAAGAAAAATGTGGAGGATCAAAGCGGGGGCAATACCGTCCAAACTACAAATGAGGACATCGCAGGTAAAGCAGATGGAAAGCACCAAGACGGAAGCACACATGTCGGGATGGAGGACTCGGACACTGCAGGAAAAACTGATGGGAAGAAGCTGGAGGAGGGTGAAAAAGTGGGGGATGGAAAAGGGGATGGCGAAAATGCTAAAGAGCGCATTAACCAGGAAACTAGGCTCAATCCTGAGGAGGCGGAAAATACACTTGATGCAGCAGAAAAAAAGGAAGAGAAAATGGAGCAAAAAATTATCAAAGCAAACGACCTTGACAAACCAGATGAAATCGCAAAGATGGATACAATTGACACAGGGGCAAAAGAAGGAACTGCGGAAATTGATTCACCCGGTTTGTCAAATGAGAGCCATTTGCCTAAAGTAGAAGCTGGAGGACCTTCAAATAATCAACCAATAAATCCACAAGAAAATGACAACACGAAGTCTCAAATTGGTGGTACTAAAAATGACGAGGTAAATTCAAATGATTATATCCCATCAGAGAACGGTGCTGATGCGGAAAGTGGAGACCCTAAAGTAGACGCATCGCAGGGACACTCCTCAGCTAATCATAACAATTCACCTGTTCATAAAATCACCCATGATGGGAAGGACGGATTGACTGATAAACATCAGCAAGAATTGTATGAAGAGAGTGATACACCGAAAAGGGAGGGTGAAACGGGTGGTGATGGTCAAGGTGGAGAGGATGAAATAGCTCAAGTGAACAAGGGGGTAGAAGAAGAAGCAGGAGCTGCTCGTACAGATGCACCAAAGGAAAGTGCACAGAAGGAAATAGCGCAACATGGTCGCGTTGAAGACGAGGCCAGAGTCGAAGAAAGCGCCAATGGACACACCAACGGGTCCTCGAACGAACACGCCAACGGACACTCGAACGAACACCCGAACCAAATCGGGAATGACGCCGCTGAAGCTGCGACACGAAATGATCAAGTAAACGGAGAAACAGGAGTAACTGCAGAGCAGGGAAGCGAAAAAGGGGAAGATGAAGTGAAATACGATGCACAAAAAGGAAGTACAAATGGTGAGGAAGTGGTAGGGGGACAGCCACAACACACAGAGACTAAACAGGTAGACTTAAATAGACAAGTGGACGATAGCCAAGGAGAAGAACATAAAAGTAAGAGCCATGACAAATTAATAAGAGACTTTATAACGAAGAACCACATTCCGGATGGCTCCACAAAACAGTATGAACTGCCAGAAATGGAAAATGAGAAACAAACACCAACTGAGTACACAGCAGAGATGCGCGGGGCGAACGATGGACGAGCTAGTGGACATAATAAGCAAACGCATGATACGGATGGGGGCATAGCGGCAAGTACGCAATCTCATGCTGTACACCAAATGAAGGAAAAATCGGAAGAGAGCGACCACCATTTCGTCGAATCCGCCATTCCAGATGAAACAAAAACAGAGGCACATCACACAGAGAGTCACATTGCCGATGGGCATGTTTTACAGGGAGAAAGAATAGGCGCAGATAAGATGCACACCGAGGGAGAAAGTCAACATCAATTTCGAGGCAAAGACGAACGCGAACGCGAGCACGAAAGTGAGCAACAAAACAGGAACGCGGAAGATGCCAATTCGGCCAACGTATTTGACAGTCACGTCGCTACAGCGGAAGATCAAACGGATGACCAGCATGCGAAAGAAGCGAGTCACGCATCAAGTAAATCAATTAGCGAGCATAGAAGTCTCGATGAAGGCCATGAAGGGAAACACTTTATGCGTGTTCAAACAGGCAAAGAACATTTAGTCGTTGAAAACAATGGGGAAACTCACAAAATGGCAGTTGAATCTACAGGAGGAGAAATAACATCAGGGGATGATACCAACAGAGGAAAAGTACCCGAGGGGGACGAAAATGCACATCAAGCATCCTATAAAAACATAAGGGAACACGTAGGACAAACTGACATGAACGAAATGCACAAAGCGGATAAAAACGATGCAGAAAATATTGTGGAAGATGGCAATACGTATGATCCCGAAGAGTTAGAAGAAATGATGAAAGAAAACAGCATAATAAGTCATAACTTTGGAGAACATGCAGACGCACATAATGGTGAAAAGGGAGATGTACTGTCAAGTGAAAGGGAACAGGAAGAGCAAACAGCGGGGGGACATACTCAAGGAGGAGCATCCTCTGATAATCACGCTATACACAATCAAGCAAAAGAAGAAATTGAGGAAGAACGTAGAACATCCAACGGACATGTGGCAGAGGAATTGGAGGCAGATCATGTCCACACACAACAGAAAGTACACGAAGAAGCTGCAAAGGAACACAAGACAAAGGATCAAACAAGTGCCGGTAGAACAGAACTAGAGGAATCACCCAAAAGTGACCACTTGGCAAATGAAACGGAGGGCAGAAACGAGTTAACCGGAGAAGCTCTTCCAACACACGTAACAGCAGACCATGCGGTGAAGGGGCATCATGTGGCGGATGGAATTGTGGGAGAACATTCAGACACAGTCAAAGGGGGTGAAGCAGTTGAAGGGAGAGAAGCAGTTGAAGGGGGAGAAGCAGTTGAAAGGGGAGACACAATCGAAGGAGGAGAATCAGTCAAAGGGGGTGAATCAGTTGAAGGAGGTGAGGCAGTTGAGGGAAGATACTCAGTAGAAGAAGCAGTTAAAGGGAGAAACGAAGTTGAAGGAGGAGAGGCAGTCAATGGAAGAGACGAAGTTGAAGGACGTGAAGCAGTAAAAGGGGGAGAAGCAGTAGAAGGAGGAGACTCAATAGAAGAAGGAGAAGCATTTGAAGGAAATGATGCAGTCAAAGGAGGAAAAGCAGTTGAAGGAGGTGAAGCAGTTGAAGGAGGTGAAGCAGTTGAAGGAGGAAAAGCAGTTGAAGGAGGAGAATCAGTTGAAGGAGGTGAAGCAGTTGAAGGAGGTGAAGCATTTGAAGGAAAATATGCAGTCAAAGGGGGAGAAGCAGTAGAAGGAAAAGATGCAGTCAAAGGGGGAAATGCCATCAAAGGAGGTGAAGCATTTGAAGGAAAAGATTCAGTCAAAGGGGGAAATGCCATCAAAGGAGGAGAAGCAGTTGAAGGACGTGAAGCAGTAGAAGGAGGAGACTCAGTAGAAGAAGGAGGAGCAGTCAAAGGGGTAGATGCAGCTGAAGGAGAAGATGCACTTGAACGTGAATTCGTGAATGAACTTACAGATGAACATAAAGCAAAGGATGAAAGTAAGGATAAAGGCGTAGATGAAGGTGCAAATGTAGCTGAAGGCACAGATGTGGGTGTGCATACAGAAATAGGCGAACACAAAGACATGGGTGAAGGTAAGGGGGGAAGCAACCATATAGGTGACAATAGCGATGTAGGTGACAGTACCGATGTGGGTGATAATACCGACGTGGGTGACAATAGCGACGTGGGTGATAATAGCGATATAGGTGATAACACCGATGTGGGTGAACCCACAGATGTAGATGAACCCACATATTCAGGCCAACACAAAGCCAACGGAGAAAGGGAAGAAGTAGCTGAAGTTAAAGGAGACCATATGGATATAGTGGGTGTTAAAAATGAAGGCAAACACGAATCCGTGGGCGAAAGTGAACACAAAGATGTAGAAAAGCATCAAGAAGCAGGTGAAAGGGAAGAAGTAGCTGAAGTTAAAGGAGACCACATGGATATAGTTGCCGCTAAAAGTGAAGGCAAACACGAAGCCGTGGACGCAAGTGAACGTAACGATGTAGGCGAACATAAAGACATAGGTGAAAGTGCAGATGCAATGGAAGCCACAAGTAAGCATGACGGTGTAAACGAAAGTAGGGAAATAGGTGAACACACAAATGTGAGCGAACATAAAGAAGTAGGAGAAAATGACGAAGCTGTAGAACATGGTGAAGTAGGTGAACGTAAAAAAGCAGGTGAACACACAGAAGTGGGAGAACCTAAAGTTACTGGTGAACATGACGAAGCAGAACAAACAGCAGTGGGCGAACCTAAAGTTATTGGTGAGCATAAAGAAGCAGTAGAATATGGCAAAGTAGGTGAACATAAAGACGCAGGAGAATCTACAGTTACTGGTAAGCATGACGTAGCAGGAGAACATAAAG
The DNA here is from genome assembly GCF_000002415.2 of Plasmodium vivax. NCBI lineage: Eukaryota > Apicomplexa > Aconoidasida > Haemosporida > Plasmodiidae > Plasmodium > Plasmodium vivax. Next base: position 2,641,386 of record NC_009917.1, on the reverse strand, counting down.
AAGTAGGCGAACATGACGAAGCAGGTGAACGTAAAGTTACTGGTGAGCATAAAGAATCAGGAGAACATGACGAAGTAGGTGAACCTAAAGATATTGGTGAGCATAAAGAAGCAGGTGAACGCATAGAAGTGGGCGAACCTAAAGTTATTGGTGAGCATAAAGAAGCAGGTGAGCATAAAGAAGTAGGAGAACATAGCGAAGTAGGCGAACCTAAAGATATTGGTGAACACGACGTAGCAGGAGAACGTAAAAAAGCAGGAGAATCCAGAGTTATTAGTGAGCATGACAAAGCAGGAGAACGTAAAGACGTGACTGAGCACATAGATGTAGGTGACCATACAGAAGTGGGCGAACCTAAAGTTACTGGTGAACATGACGAAGCAGGAAAACATGACGAAGTAGGCGAAACTAAAGTTATTGGTGAGCATAAAGAAGTAGGAGAACGTAAAGAATCGGGAGAACGTAAAGAAGGAGGAGAACATGGCGAAGTAGGTGAACCTAAAATTACTGGTGAGCACGACGAAGCAGGTGGACGTGAAGAATCAGGAGAATCTAAAGTTATTGGTGAGCACGACGAAGCAGGAGAACGTAAAGAAGCTGGCGAACCTAAAGTTACTGGTGAACATGACGTAACAGGAGAACAAACAGGAGTGAGTGAACCTAAAGTTATTGGTGAGCATAAAGAAGCAGGTGAACACATAGAAGTGGGCGAACCTAAAGTTATTGGTGAGCATAAAGAAGCAGGTGAACACATAGAAGTGGGCGAACCTAAAGCTACTGGTGAACACGGCGAAGCAGCTAAAGCCGAAGGCGTCAAAAGCGAACACGTACGGGGGAGCACGGAAGAAGGTGAGACCATAAAGGATAAACCTATCGAGGCATCGCGTGAGAGCAAAACAACGGAGGAAGGCGAAACTTCTGACATAGACCAGAAGCTGCATGAAGATAACGCGAACCCCATTGATGGGACAGTGGGAGGTGGGGCAAAGAAAGAAGAACTGGCAGGTGCTAGTACACACTCTGCACATAACGAAAAGGGGGAAGTGACTCTAAAGGAACATGAAGGAGTAAACACCTTAGATGGAAATGGTGAAAATGAACAAAAAGTGGAAGACAAGCATGAACAAATTTTAGATTATAAAATAGATGATGAGAAAAAGGCAAGCATATCACCGCATGCACAAAGTGTAGTGAGTGAAGAAACAGCTGGCGAGGTGAAGGAAGAGGTAGAAGACGCATCCACCGCAAACAGGAAAAACGAGCCAACTGGTGAAGTTTCGGGTAGAACCAATGTAAACACAGATTCTATAATTACGCAGCAAAAAACGAGCATATTTCCAGTCGAAGAATCGAAAAAAATTGAATCAGAAAAAGCTGATGTAAAAAATATAAACAAAATAATTGATAATGTAGTAAATACATATAATAGTAAAAAAACGAACAGTGAAAAACAAAATTATGTTAAGGAAAAGTTAGACGTCCTTGAAGATTTTGTAGAAGGTACCAAACAAGTGGAAGGGGGAAAAAATGAAAACCCATACAAGTTCTACTCAGATGTGAAGAGCGTCCATAAGCTATTTTATAAAAAAAATTCCGAGGGACAATTAGAAAATGACAAATATCTTATTGTTGGCCAGAATAATTTTATCATAGATTCGGATGATACCAAAGCTCCCTTTCCCCAAAATATGTCCAAGAGGGTTAATGAACTCCTGGACGAGCAGCTTCAAGAGGACGTAATGAACACGTTGAGTCAGGATGAGAAGGAGAGAAAGGAGGCCACCGAGGGGGGCAAACGTAAGGACGGAAATGATGACGCAGGTGGAAAGGGAAGTGGGAACGAAGGCGAAGGCGGAAATGACAACGCAGGTGGAAAGGGAAGTGGGAACGGAGGCGGAAATGATAACTCAGGTGAAAAGGGTAGTGAAAACGGAAGTGGGAACGGAAATGATAACTCAGGTGAAAAGGGTAGTGAAAACGGAAGTGGGAACGGAAATAACAACGCAGGCGAAAACGGACGCAAAGAAAGCAAAGCCCACAACAGCAAAACATTCAAGTACGGAAGCATAACCGTCTTCGCTGGTGCAGTTGTAATTCTCATGTCCATGTACATTTACAGACATGCACAGAATTACGGGCGCGCGGAAAAGGACAACTCGAATAACATCGAATACCAGTTTACACCCGAAGTTGCGATGAACGAAGATAAGGGCCAAGACATAACGTGCGGGCAAAGTGGCTACATTGAGGAAGGCTGATCGTAGGGGGGGCACTCACACACAAGCACATGTATGTGCATATATGCCGCAGCCATCGCCAAAATAGCGTTCTGTCTAGAAGGTCGAAGCTACAATTTTAAGGCGCAAGAGGGGAAGCACCATTCCCCCTCCCAGGGGGGGAACTAATGTTTCTGGATATCGCCACAACGCGTAATTCGCGCAGTTCACACTTTGACGAAATTATAAGCGGGTAAATAAGACGCACATGGGAGGAGAAAAAAAAGTCAGGCAATTCTTGGCAAAGCTTGGCAACACGTGGCAACACGTGGCAACACATGGCAACACATGGCAACACTTGGCAACACTCTCATATATTTCTTCTAACGTAACATGGTTCGTACCTTGAACGTTTGAGGTGAGAACATTCCGCTTGTTGGCAGTCCTCGAAAATGCTTACAAAGCGGAGTGACTGCTCCCGCAATGCATGCCTCGCATGAAAAAACGGGTCATTCATGCGTGTGTAAAAACTTGCATATGTGTGCACTTGCATACATATTTATTTAACCACACATTCGTCTATTTCGCGAGTGTCTTTTTTTTTAACTCCAAAATGAGGCAAACATTAGCAAAAAAACGAAATTGTGACTTGTCCATTCCGCGCTCGGCCATCATCGCCAAGGGACAAATGCAATCACGCAAATGGAAAATGTTATTTTAAAATTGCCCCGCTATTTTTTTGTTCGAAAATGCCTTCTTTATAATTTTCCTAAGTTCCATCTGGCGTTATATGGGCCACATAAGACTATTCTCCACTTCAGCGTAGGTGTAACTCGAGTATGTGTGTTTTTTTTTCCTCCAAATGGGTATATTAAGCGCATCAAAAAAAGCATGCGCGTGTGTATACAGGAATCTTCTCTCTATAATGTTTGCGCGTACTTACACTGTCCTTGTTATATTTACAATTTTGCTTTCTCTACTGCAGGGCAGGCATTACGTGTAAAATTTGCACGTGCTGTAAGGAGCGCCCAGAAAAGCGTGTGTCGCACTTTTTTTTTTTTTTTTTTTTTGTATGGCTAAATTTCCCCAGTTGAACAGCTCACATGTTCCTTAACTGGTGATAAAATTTAATTGAAAAATTTTACTTAAAATGGTTTGGGGTTAACCTGTGTAAAGTTCAATAAAACATTCGTGTGGCGGCAAAATTGCGCATGGCTAAATGCAAAGTTCTCTTTGCAACTAGGGCATGCACATAAGATTTAAAGCGGCGCATTCGTGTATGCAATGCGCTACGGGGGGAAAAAATTACAAAAAGGAATGCGAATTGCGTAACGACAGGTTTGTAAATCTCAGGGCATGGTTAAAGTTGGGTCAGCCAAGCGCAAATTTAATGTGTGCGAGGCGAATTATCTCGAAAGTAAAAAAAAAAAAGTAAAAGACCATGAAAAAAAAAATATACATATATGCAATAACTAAAGTAGAGAAATAAAACGCAAAGGGGCAACACTGACCAGTCGTCCCTCCAACTTTGCAGTAACCCCTTTGAGCTAATTTAGCACCTGTGCACACACACACCCATGTAACATGCTCATACAGAAGTTCTTTTCGCTCGTTCCAGCGGAAGACAAAAACTTGGAAAAGTAGGCAACACGCGCCAAGTGCGCGCATACATATAGACACAGCCATTCCCACAAATGCCGCGTAGCTAACGCGTCAACGTGTAAACTGCCCACAAGAGGGGGTACACACTTTTGTGCAATGCTTCCCCTGCTGCGTCTACACACCTGCAGGCAAAATATGATGCGTGTGTGAATTATCCCTCCCTTTTTTTTTTGCAGCCTTGTAAATGAGCTAGCCCAATCTAAAAAGAACATCAGGAAAATACAAAATTATGGGGCAAAGGAGAGAAGCGCGGACAGTTCCATTCGTAAAGATGACGTCAATCAAAAGGTAGAAAAGTTAACCATCACGTCAGTTGGTTCCAGGCGAAATGCAAGCGAGAAGGACAAATGGTGCAGCTTTAGGCAGAAGAAGAACGATGTCGGGAAAGGTCCATCCAGCTTGTCCCAAAAATGTAAAAAAACTACGTTCGATGGTAGTAAAGATATTAAGGCACTCAAATGGGACCCCCCCACCAGCGCCAAGTTCGATTTGTCAAGCATCAAAGAAAATGAACTTTTCCAAAGGATTTTTAAAACAGTTGAAAGAGAAAGTATAAAAAGTAAAAATGAAAAATTAAAAAGCAAAAGTGAACAACTCAAAAAATTGAAAAACAATTTAGGGAACCAAAATGAACATGTAAAAGGAAAAAATGCGAATGAAGAAAATAAAGACCAACTAACAGAATCGTTAATCGAATTTAGGAAAGTTCTAAATGATAAGAAGAAGACATGTGCCACTTTGAAAATCAAGACTAGAAGTTTTGGGAAGGAACACGCGTCCTTTTCCCCCTTTCAAGACAACGCCGTCGAATGTTATAATATGCACCACAGTTGTAAAGGCGAAAGTTTTAAAAACGGTTTAGGGGGCGAAGTAGATGATAAAATCGAAGAAAGGGAGAAAAGAAAAGAGCATACGAAAATGCAAAGGTTGGATCCCCCCTACCAAAATGGCCAAGACAGAGTCGCAAAAGGGACAGCCCACAGGAGTAGGCAGAACCAGAAGGGATGCCCCTCCAACAGGATTAATCAAAATGATTTAATAAATGCAGAACGAGGAAATACTCCCCATTATTTCACTAAACGGGGTAATGCGCCCCCACAAAAGGGGTACCGAAATGAACACACTTACCGCCAATTTGAAAACCCATCCGTTATGGGGGAGGAAAGAAGCAGTCGTAGTAGCAGCAGCGGCAACAAATCACAAGGTCAACACTACATACGCTCCTGTAGCAGCAGAGGCAATACGTCACACGGTCAATATTACATACGCTCCTGTAGCAGCAATTTTTCTGTGCCAAGTAGTAGTAATTACAAAAAAGGTAAAAGAAGCCTCAGCGCTGCTAAGCAAAAGAACAAAATGTGCGAACAAGTCAGTGACGACAAAAGGGGTAGGAGACGTAACCACAATAATGGGAAAAAAAAAGAAAAAAAAAAATCAGCCAACAGTGGGGATAACAAATTTGGTAATCTTAAAAATAAACGCAGTCACACCTGTAGAGACATTTTCCGAAATGGTTATACACCCCCCAGAAGGGCATCAAAATACAAGTCACCCCATCGCAGACTTCATTTAATTGACCACCCAATGGGGGGACACCATTTCCCCAAATGTGACAACTCAGGCGGTAAGAAATTCCAACTCTTAGTGGTAAAAAAGAAGAGGAAAAAAATAAACATGGCAATTTTTGCCAAAAAGAAGATAGAAAAGCGTATGCGTGCAACACGGGGAGGGATTCATACACTCGAAGAGGAGTCTCCTAACCCCCGAAGTGAATATGTCAACAGCGTAAAGGACTGCCATAGCTGTTCACCCATTAGGTCCATTGAACACACCAGAGAAAACTCAAACAATTGGAAAGGTGATCAGTTATACCACGAAATGGCCACACCGTGTGAGAACGAATGGAAGAACCACGAAAGTAACTCCAACAATGATGATGAAAGGAACTCAAGCCACGTTAAAGAAAACAACAAAAGTTGCCTCGCTGAAAAAGACTTGCATAAAATGAGCGACTATGGAATACCCCCCCTTAATAGTTGCGACACACATAGGGAGAGACTAACCACAAATGGCAAAGCAGGTGATCTAATGTACGAAGTGAAAGCCGAAGGGTCTTCCCCCAAAGGTGAAAGCAAAACACACAACACATGTGTAGACGCAGAAATGTGGAAAAACACAGGGGGAAGTAAAATAAAAATACGAGATGGAAGAATTGAAAAGGAACGGACTTCATCCAATTCTGCAGCGAAAAGAGAAGCAAACTTAAACAACTCAAACGGTGAAATTGCTTATCTTTTAAGCCATGCAACGGGAAACACACTAAGCAGAAGCAACACCATAAGTAACACCCCCTATGGAGGAGCGCTTGCTGTAGACTTCGACGAACCAACTGAGAAGTTAAGAAGAGGGAACACCTCCATTAAGGGCCATAGAACAGTAGCAGAAAGAGGCACAAATGACATACGGAAGGACTCCAATGCAGTTAAGCTAAGTAGGAAAGGGTCCGAATTGCCACATGAAGGGGAAAACATAGAGCTTGGAAAGCAGCGCAAAAAGGGACATGCAAATTGCATAAGTGCCGACCTGCATGATGACACACATGATGGCACACATGATGACGCGCAAGATGACGCGCACGGGGATGTGCGCACTGATCGACAAGGCAACGACCGGGGAAAGAAACACATCCTCCAAGAAATACTATCCTTCTACACTCGATATAAACATAAACTGAACTTCCTCCTGCAGGAGGAATATAATTATTTAAGCAGGCTGAGGGACTACGTCAGAAAAAATGCTCAAGAGTTAGAAGAAGTGAAGAACGGCGATCCAGCCGAGGGCACTTCCACACATGAGGGTTGCGAAGGAGACAACTTCTTAATTAACGAACTTGTGCAAAGGATAAATAACTGCATGGTGGAAAAAAATAAGTTACACAATTCGAGCGATGAGGAAGCCGTTTCAACGAATCAGATTAAAAAATGCGATTGCGGAAAGGGAAAAGAAAATTTTATTTATCATCTAAACAAAGACGACGCAGATGTGCACCAACTTTGCGTTCAAACAGACAAAAGAATCAAACGAATTGAATATTATCTAAATCAAAGTGAGAAGAAATGTTTGCGAAAAAACAATAGCATCACTAGGAGAGAAGCTCCTCCCTTCGCGAAAAGTCCATCAAGCGATCGTTCCGCAAATGGGAGCGAGTTCTTTTGCAAAGACAACTCGGTGGAAAGTAACCAACCGGATTGTCCTTTCCAACGCGCAGACATGACCAATCTGCGTAATGGTGCCGAAGAAATGAACCATATGAGGATGAGAAAAAGAACCCCCCCTTCTTGGAGGGGCTCAACAATGACAAAGCGAACGCGCAAAGAAGCTTCCATGTGTGAAGCAATGAATAAAAAAGTACTTGTGCGAAAAAGTGGAAGTTTTAAGGAAGACCACTGTGCAAAAAAACATTCTAGGTACGAGCTGCTCTACAGAATTAAGGTGTCTAAATATCTCCTACACAATTGGACTAAATCGGGAGGACATCATAGCGCCATTTCGAATTATCTCTTAAGGGGTTTAAAATGTGCAGCACCAAATGGCTTGCCCCTTTATGATAAAGGAGAATTTCACTTTAAAGGGCCCCTCTCTCTTTTCAATTACAAGCAATGTTTGCACCACTTCAAAGCGAACACCTTTTATTGCTACGTTTTGCGTGCAAAAGGAAGAGGCAATTTTCGTAAAAGGTTTGGCAATGCGCCCAATCGAGCAGGAGACCCAAATTATGAACATGCACAAAAAATTGAGCAAAGAGAATGCGGCAATTATTTAAATTGTGCAGATGGGTACGCAGTGGGGGAATGCAATAAGACAAATCGGCCTGTCCCAACGGATAGGGAAAATAAAGAGAGGAAAATATTCACTAGGCAGACCCCTATTTGTGGAAATGATTTTCTTGTAACAAGAACGAACTCGAATTTTAGCCACATCAGTTGTAGCCCTTTTTTCGCAGGAGAATCACTCCTCTCTGCGCATTTTACTAAGAGTGTGACGAAACACCCTATTAATAGCACCCCCTGCGGTGGGGGAAAATACACCCCTAAGAAAGAGAGTGACAGTTTCGCTTCGACCAATTTGAGGTGGAATCAGAAAAGCACCCCCGATTTGTGTGGCACCATATGGAGAGGAAACCACAACGGAGAAGAAGCCACAAGTGAGAGATCTGCCCACCGAATGGCTAACTCCAAGTGGGCTACCACCACATCAACGTATATTACACAAACGGGGGGGAAAAACAATCCCCTTAAAAAGGAGATCCCCACGAGTAGGTCATTGCATCAAGTGGACATAAGTTTAAACGCAGCCAATACTTATCACGTAAGTCCTAATTTGTTAATCGATAAGGATAAGCAAAAACAACTGTATGATAATACTGCAGGAGGGAAAGGCTGCATGCGGTCAGCTAAATCGATAAATTCGTTGGGCGTTAAAAACAGGTCTACTTTAAGTGGTAAACTAGTAGGTGAGCAAAATTACCCGTTTGAAAAACACCTCACGCGAATGAGGCACCACATAGGAGGCTCAAAAAAGGAGAATTTGGCCTCGCCAAATGAAAACAATCATCTGACAAATTCAATCACTGTAGAACAACTCAGCACGCATTTTAACGTGAGTGATAAGTGTAGAAGCGGGCGGGGGCATGCAGAATGGCTGAGCTTCCCAAATGGGGGACGCACCGAGGAGTATCCCCCACGAAGCGAATGCTATATCAATGTTTACGGAAATAATAGTAACACGAATGACAGCTTGGGGAAAAGCAAAAATATGTACCAGCTAAATTGCTCCTACGACCAAATTGTAAACTCACTGTGTATAAGCAGAGGGAAGATTGCGCAGGGAAGTGTTGGAACGAGCAAAGGTTGCCAAAAAGGGGAAGGACGCAAAAAAGGGGAAGAACGCAAAAAAGGGGAAGAACGCAAAAAAGGGGGAGAACGCAAAAAAGGGGAAGAACGCAAAAAAGGGGGAGAACGCAAAAAAGGGGAAGAACGCAAAAAAGGGGAAGAACACGCAAAAGAGGAATCATACGAAAAACACTCCAACGCAATTAACGATGAAGAAGCGCAAAATGGAAACGACAACCTGTCCAAGTTACGGGTAGACAATTTTAACGAAGCGCGAGAACACAATGGGGATAGCAGCGCTACGGCTGATGTGGTGGAAAAGTACTATGTAGACTTGCTCACCAATGGTGACAGTCACTCAGGGTATGTAGGAGCAAAATTGAAGAAAAAAAAAAAAAAAGCAAATAACATTCCACATGCTGAGAGGGACGAAAATGAAAACACGCCCATTCAAAACGCACACTGGTTGGGGAAGGAAAAAAAAGGGGACTCCCCAGAAAAGAAGCTAACACAAGGTGAGACACATGCAACGCAAATGAATCAGATTGGAAGACACCGCAAAGGAGTTAGCGAGACGAAGTGCCTCTCACAAAATGGTCAACAGAACGGACAGTTAAGTCCACCTTTCGATGAATCAAACTGTCACTATAAAAGGGAAAATTACAATCTGGACGAACATATCAATTTCGAAAAGAGGGAAAGTTCCAATTTCTTCGATGATTTGCAGGACACACTCGACAGAGTCATGGGGGAAGAAAATTCCAAACCGTTCAACACTCATCGGAGCGTAAGCCAAAGTGGGATAAAGGCAAAATGGGAGGAACTAAAAAGAGGTGATTATAATCCAGAGGAATACTCAAATTTCACCAATTCGTTAAACGGAAAGAGGGAGGAAAATTACCTTTTCCCTTCATGCAACGAAAAAGACAGTTTGAGAAAATCAAAATATATCGGTGAGCATATATACGGAGACACGCCTCTTAATTGGAACCCCTCCTCGAGCACCCCCCAAAAGGGGACAATTCAGGCAGAGGCATACACGACGCAAAAGGAAGAGTCCCCACGGATGGTCAGCCCTGGCGAGAGAGGCAACGCCCTCATCAGTGACGACCATACGGTGAATACGAAGTACAACGAAAAAATAAACGACCATTTTGACCACTCCCATTTTAATCACTCCCATTTTAACCACTCCCATTTTAGCGATTTTTACCACTCGAACAGCTTTTCTCAAAGCTTCAATTTTGCAGACCACGATTGGGCCGTAAGAGGGAGCAGCAACTGCGATAGTACCGTCCACAATTTTGTCAACACAAATAAGTTAGATCAAATTATTGAGAAAATAAAAAAATGGAATGAATACATTTCAAACGATGTGAACTATATACAGTGCCTATTCTGTGATAAGTATTTATTCAAATTGGAAAATCGTCACGATAGGGACGTTCTAAACTCGTCGATAAACGAATCCATCAGGAGAGAAAAATACACCTGTGCGATTTGCAAACATAAAATAAAAACGCTAAGTAAATACAACGATGGGGTGAAAAGTGGGGAGCAGGTTGGCACACTAAAGGGGGAGTATTTTGGAGGCAAGTTAAAGGAGGGTAAAAAATATATCCCTCACACTGCAGCGGATGCTGTAAACCTTTTAGACACGGAGAAATTCGAAAATGCACTTGACGTTACTGGCTCTGGGAGCAGTCAGTTTGCCACCCCCACCCGAACGGATTCATCGCTAAACAGTGATGTTCTGAAAAAGGGTGCCTACCAAAGCGGAAGAAAAAGTCAAAGTGGAAATGTCCTCGGCGAAAACTCCTCTTTTGCCGAAAGCTACTCTTCTGCTGCAAACTGCGGAATTGATGGCCTTCCCCAGTTTGCCAAGTGTGGCTCCGAAAAGCAAGCGCTTTCTTTTCACAACAGAAATTTAAGTTATCCCCGCGGTTTTGCCATTTTTGATGACACGATTGGGAACGGTCCACCTGGCAGCAACATAGATTCGGGTCTGTTCCCTTTCGAGGAGGTCCACCGGAAAAGTAGCCGCGGCAGCGACAGCGACAGCAGCGAAGCTATTGGCAGCAAAAGCCCTAGAAGCAGGGGCCAAAACGTAGTGCACACCTACGAGGTAGACAACGAAATGACAACACAGGGACGGGGTAAATTCGACCAGATGGGCGCAACCGAAGGGCGCCAATTTGAACACACACATGATCGGGGTGATGATGAGGGTGATGAGGAGGAGGATGCTAATGAGGATGATGATGATGCAGACGCCGTCACGTTGAACAAGATGAGCAGGGTGGCACAGAACGCGGCGGAGTTGCCAATAAAAAGTGACAAAACGGATGGTGAAAATGTGGAGAAAACAAAAACAAACGAAAGAGGCACAACTAAAGGGTGCGAAAAGAAAAGGCAAACATTAAAAAAAAGCTGTTCCGCGAGCGGGAACAATATATATTTGGGTGGCAGGTCGGATGACAGGTTGGAAGCCGTGCACCACTCGGTCCAAAGAATTTTTTCAAACCCGCAAAACATCCAATTAAGCAACATGCGTGTCAGAAATGGCCTCCCAACGGAATTGCCAAACTGAAGAAACGATTAGGGCAACAAACCTAGCAACGAATTTTTAGACAAAAAAAAATAACTCGCTCCATTCCTTATGGGTGCAAGGGAACGTAAAAGCGTATCGGCATCTAAATGGCACAAACTGGTGCCCGAGAAAGTACCGTTTAAGAGAGAATAATTTATTTATCACCTTCAGTGAGAACGACTATTCGCCGTTTGGTGATCACGTCGATGGAGCCATGCGGGACGAGATAAAAAGCGGCACAATTTGGCAAAAAAAAAAAAGAGCCTTTGCCGGTGAGGTGATTCACAAGTGATGGATGGCCAACCCTACTCAGACTAATCTTCACAACTATATTTAAATCGCCCGCAGGAGATACAACCGAACGAAAGAAGCGCGCACTTTCGTTTAAAGAGCCCCACGTGAAGCAACAATTTAGGCACCAACATGTTGTCTATTTTTCTATTCCTATGTAGTAACAGAGCGCAGTTTCTTATTAAAGAATGGCTCTACAAAGAAGGGGGGTAGCCCTCAAAACTGACGCGTTTTATAACTATAGAAGCTTTGCACACATGCGCACACATTTTAACGCGTGAGAACCAAAATAGTACACAAATCGCGAACTTGCTAATCCGCCGGTGCGAGGTCGCCCCAGGGTAATTACAAAATGAGCATGTCCTCATTAAGCACAGAGTACACAATTTTCACAAAAATTTTCATCTTGAATTCTTCCTCCATAAGTTTAATCATTTCTGAAAATGTTACATCTCCTTTTGGAATACTTTTTAACAGTTTGTGATCCATTTTTTCTATGTACTCACGTAGTATGCAGAACGATTGCACCTTTTTTTGCAGAAAGTCGTCGTGCTCGTCGGCGCCACTCTCTTCATGGGCAGCTCCTTCTCGCTTCATAGCATTCCCTTTCGTGCTGCCCATTTGGCTGCCCCTCTGCGAAGAAGCGTTACCTCCATTTTGCCCCAACTCATTAGCGGAACGCCCAACGTGATTGACATAGAAGCAGCCACGAATGTCAAACTGGTTTGCGCTGGAACATCGCTTCGATTTATATATCAATATGTTCACACATACAAGTGAAGCGAATTTTTCTAAGATCAGTTCAACCCTTTCTGGGATAACTTCATCAGATTTAATAAACAAAAATGAAAAGGAAAAACCTTTGCATAAAACAAAGTTGTCAATTTTGGTTTCTTTATGATGATAGCTCTTTCTAATGATGTGCACATTTAGGTGACAACTCTTCAGATGGTCTAAATTAAGGAGCAAATATTTGCTTAAAAAAATATGGTCATTTAAAATGTACGATGTGTAGTTGATAAGCTGCCCTATGGTCCTGTTAAAATATATATGCTTAAAAATATCTTTAAATTCCACACGGTTTAGCAATTTGTCAACGTCCATTTTGTTTTCATCATAGAAAAGGGGCAAATAATGAGACAGCATTTCTTCGTCCAAATTTATCTGCCCTACTTTTCTAGTTACATTATCTCCAATTAATTTGTTACACAAGTTAATTAACAGCTCTTTAAAATGTATATTCTCCGCTACTAAGTCGTTGTAGCTGTTCAGCTCTGCTATCGCTGTGCAGTTTCCCCTGGACGATAAGCAGTAGTACCCTTCTGTTAACTTCGCCTCTTTTTCGTAACTTTTATTAAAATTTTGAAAAATATAATTAACACTTCTCTCAATGTTATACTCATTTTTGTTCAGAATATTTTTACATATGCCTACCGACAAGTTTGTGATTTTTCGGAGGTCTTTTATTTTTTTCAGATTTTCACTCGATAGCGCCGATTTGGCGCTGCTGAACTGGCTTTTTGTTCTCGCCCATTGGAAGCGCTTTAGGCGTTCAAACTGGGGCATCCTCATCCTGTCGAGGTGTGCCATAAGCAGTGCGTCTTGGGGGGATAACCAGTTGGTGCGTACACATATGTGCATGCATTTTTGGCAGGCGCTCCTTACACACGTTACATCTGGGGGGACCGCGGATCAGCTTACACTGAAAAAACGGTGAATGGTGGAAGCCCCCCAAATGTACCACAAATAGGGGGAAATAAAGCACTAAAAAAATGGATCGCTCTGTGAACAATGCGTGCCCAATATTAACCTTACAACGAAAACATCTCTTACACTGTTAGGCAATTTTTTTCATAGTGTAGGCAAATCCGTGTGTTTGTAAAAAGCGCAATCAACCGCACTGCCGGTAACACGCTCCTTAACCTTAAAGTGTAGAAGGGATGAACTGCCCATTTTTACGCATCACAAAAATTAAACTGTTCCATATGGATATATTTATTGTGTAATACTCTTTTTTGCAAACATTTGTAGCGCTTTAATGGGACGTAGGACCTCTTCCCATTTTTGCCGGTGCAATTTGAGTTAAGTGTACGACAAAAAGCGGTAGAGGGTGTAGTCCAAAAAAAAAAAAAAAAAATAATAAAAAATTCGTTTTGTCAGAAAAGTGCTTTTTTGCCACCTTTTTTTGAATAACTCAACTGAATTTCATCCTACTCGCTTTAAGAACATAGCGTAATGCGAGTAGCCTTTCTCAATTTGCTTCCCTTTTAGCCGACGATATTGAAAAAAGAGGGGGGAGCTAATCGCAGAGGAAAAACGCCCTTGCAACGAAATGTTTTTTTTTTCATCGTAGGGGTCATTTGTGCCACGCTCATGGCGCATATTACAATACATGTTAGTAAAAAAAAAAAAACAGTCGGTAGGCATCCAAACGTTTTTGCGCTTATGCATACATTACGTGTAATCCCAGCTCCTTTCCATTTTCTTGTCAAATGTATACCCTTTTTTTTCTTCCCTTTCTGATTTGCAAGGCCCTTTTTTACCCTTATGCGTAGTTTAAAAAAAAAAAAAAATTTGTTCCCTCACATTTCGGTAGGAAACTTTTTTTTTTTTTAAACCCTTGTTTTATATGACAATATCACAATTTTTTTTTCTTTTACGCTTCATGCTCTACTCTTTCCTTGTTTCGCTCTTTTGAATTTTTCCCTTGTGAAAATTTTCGCCCAATTTATCTTCCCAAATCAGTGAAGGAGATAAGGTGCCCAGTTGTACACGAAAAGTGTATATTACATTTGTATGCCCCTTTTTCTGAAGCATACCCTGGGTAGTCATTCTGTTCTAACCTTTTTCTTTTTTTTCTCAGCAGAATAATCTGCACTTTGGAATGTAAAGTATGCAGAACCTTTTAAATGGGAAGAAGTGTTACGTAGGCTCAAATGAGTGACACATTTTTTTGTGTTGGGAAGGAAAAAAAAAAAAAATCCAATTTTGAATTCATCAAAAGATTGCGAATGTGTGTATATAACATTTTCACGTCTTCGAAGGAGCGACAATTGCGCGTGTAAGCTGTCGTATCGTGGCTGCGCAAAAGAATAAATGGAAGGGGAAAATCCCCGTGGGGGGATAACAGTACGAGCGTGAATACGCGTATGCATATGTTGTGTATGCATATAACGTGCGTAGCACCAGTTAAGGGGCAACCCAGTCGCTTGCTTCTCCACCCAGCTGTGCAGCTTGGAGAACCCCATCCTGAGCAGTTACGCAGTTTTGTTCACGACAATTCGTCAGCGATTGATTAAAAGGTAAAAGGAATAGTTACCCCCCTGATAGAAATGTAACAGATTTGCACACACCCCTCTTCGCGAAAAATGGAGTACAACAAATATTACGAAAAAAAAAAAATGGAGAAATTTCTATGCTTCAAACACACGTATGAATACAATGAGGACGATAGAAAAAACTTCGGAATAGAATACCTAAACCCCGAATTTCTACATGACGAATTGACAAGATTAAACATTTTCACCATCATAAAAAATGAAATAATAAACGTACTGTCGGTTATTAAAAAGCATGAGTATAATAAAAATTTAGACTCCAGCATCGTAGACGCACTGTTCATCCTGTACAACAGCATCAGCAATTTGACCAACAGCTTGAAGGAAGAAATAGACATACACGAATTTAATAATAAGCTAGATATATATCATATAGCCCCCTTTTTAAACATTATAAGAAATAATAACATTTTTTACAAAATAAAATTGAACGCTTTACATTCCTTGGACCACATATTAAAGTATAACAGTGGCTATTTCAATGAAAAGACGTATGATGAAAATATTTCCCAAAAACAGGAGTCGTACATCTCCATCGACAACGATCACGATGTGAGGAATAATCAGAATGGGCATTTAAATAAGAAGGCACTAAACGATGCACACGAAAATGGTCATCTCAAAGTGGGTGAAGAAAAGCATGATGATGGCGAGGTGCTGTCATCCAAGATGAGTGAAAAAATCCCGAAGAAAAAAAAATATCATTTTTTTTCAAAAAATTATAAGTTAACCAAAAAATTTCCTCATAAGAAGGAAGAAAACCCCGATTTTTTAATTAACAAAGGGAATAACATCATTAACGTGAGCATAGAAACGTTACTGTGTGCACCTATCAACTACAACAATATTAACCATGAAGAAATTATACTCTACGACACCATCATTTTGTTTAATAATATACTGTGTAATGCCATCAAAGTTGTTGATAGGAAAAATATTATAAAAATCATTTGCTACATTTTTAAAATATACAAGAATAATAAGTATTCCCTGTTGTTTAAGGGCAATTGTGAATCCATCTTGAAAAACATTTTCTACATTGTAATGAATAATCTGACTAGTAGCGCGGGCAGCGCCAGTATGAGCAGCGTCATCAGCGCTGCTGCCAACGCACCGAGCAACGTCAGCACGAATGAGCCTAGCGATAGGTACGCAAACCATGCTAGCAGTGCTTGCATAAACCAATCGAGCAACGCGTGTGCAAACCAATCCAGCAACGCCTGCGCGAATGCCGCGGGCCTCCCAGATGACGACTTCATACACGATTTGTTAACCATCATTCTGATACTAATGAATAGCAACAAAAATAAGTTCGTCGAGGATTTGTTAAAAACGAAGGAGTGCATTGCCCTGTATAATGACTTGTTTGAAAATGAAATTTCGAACGACAATATGGAGTGCATTAATGTGCTCTCCTTCAGATTGCTGAACATTCTTCTGGAAACTTGCGGATACGCCCTGATAAACAAAAACTTTGACGCTCTGTCCCACATAATAAGGAGCCTATTTCTGCACATCACCTCATCGTCCTATATCCTCATGTGCAGGTCCATGAGGACCTATATAAACATTTTTATCCTTTATAAGAAACACTTTTGCATTTACAACGAAGTGTTTATTAATATATTATTAAGCATACTGAAGAAGAGCTCTTCCAAAAATGTTACAGAAACTGCCTTGCTAACTTTGTCCTATTTTTGTCTTGAAAATGTCCTTTTTGAAATATATTACAACCATGATGTTAATTTGTACGCATCTGACCTGCTGGAAAATTTCATAAAAGCCGTACTCGATTTGTGCATAAATTTTATTCACAATACGACCATTATAAATGAAGTCATTTTTAAGATGGTAAAGAACATCTTGCACATAATAATCCCCTGCTTGGGAACTTGTGCCACCTCCTCAGCTGTGAGCAGCAACAGAAGTGGCAGCAACGTATTGAACGATCCGAACAGTCGAATGGGCGATATAGGCGGATACACAAATCAGCTCATAAGTGAATTCAGAAACGATTTATACGCAGATATTTTTGGCTATGTTATCCATTCTGGGAAAATCGAGTTGCTGAGAGGCACATCTGGAAGTAGAAACTGGAGGGAGAAGTTTCACGAGAAGAGAAAAATACAAAAAAAAAAAAAAAAACATCTACTGAAGGATGAAAGTGGGGGCAATAAAAGCTCAACCGCGTTAGACTCCTCCAACGAATCCTCCAAGGGGAAAAAAAAAAAAGATGAAGTGATTCAGCCAAATGATGGTAAAAAAAATCCCGCTAAGCATGGAGAAGGCACCGAAAATGCTCCAGAAAAACAGGAACCAAAAAAAAGCAACATGAATGAACTGTACTCCCTCAACTTTCTCACATCAAGTAAGGACAAAAGGTATGTCCTCCTTTGCTCCATTTTGCTTTTCGAACATGTTAAGGAGTCTATAAAAGTGGACTACATCAAAAATAAGGAACATTTGATGAGGAAAAAAAAAATAAGAAAAGAAATTTTAAAAAAATCGGCAACCATTTTTAACACACTAAAAAATAAATCCATCGATGAGTTAATCAAAATGAAAATGATCCAAACGGTGGACACCCTCAGTCAAGTGGATAGAAATGATTCTATTCTCGATTCGCTAATGGCAGATAAACATGAACAGCTCATTGTTCATTCGAACCAGTCTTATGATGAGAAGTCCCATGCCTCCAGGGAGATGGACGCAGACAAGTTTAACAGTGATAAAGCTCATGGAAAGCCGCATTTGGCTGCTTCCAAAAATAGTGACGATGGCGCAAGCCCCAAATCGCATAACCCCAGTGATGTGAGAAGTGCCGAGAAGGGACCCAACTCTGGTCGCAGCAACGTCCATTCTGCAATAGACCAATTCAATGGTGACTTAATAAAAGATGCAGCGGAACAGTTTGTTGAAGACCATACCGGTGAGGCACCACTAGGCAGCAGTTGTCCCAGTGGAGGGAGGGATAACAGCAACGTAAGGGACGAGAAGAGGGAGACCCACTCCCATGTCGAATTGTCAGGAGGCGAAAATGCAAACGTAAGTACGCGCGGAGGGGCGGGCTATGACGCCAACGCGGGGGAAACCCAAACGGCGGAGGTGCATTCGGATGACGTGCACCCCAGAAATGGAGAAAACGGTGTAGAGGCAGAAAGCGGGAAGCAGAGAAGGCCCAGCGATGCGAACAGGGCGGACGTTGCCCACACGGAGAACAGCGGCTCACAAAGTGTCACGAAACGAAACAGCGTTGTTAGTATCGCTCAAAGGAACCTGATGGAGGATCCACACTTTTTGAAGTCCATCGCGAAGTTTCTGAGGTATAACCCCTTTCTAGACAAAGAATTTGTGGGGGAATACATTTCGCACAGAAAAAATATAAACATTTTGAAGAGCTACGTGCGACTGTTTGATTTTTGCAACTTGTCGCTACTCTCCTCGTTGAGACTGTTCTTGCACTGTTTCAAGTTACCAGGGGAAGCGCAGCTAATCGAGAGGATATTAGAACATTTCAGCTTGTGTTTTTTTTATTCCAATCCGATTTGTGGAGACTTAGATAGGGTTTACCGCCAAGAGGGTGACAAAGTGGACTGCTTACTGAAGGATGAGGAGCTGGCCAACACGAAGAGGTACATCTTGATAGATTTCCTGAATGATAGTTCGCACGAAGGGGTGGGCAACAGCAACCGTAGTAATAACCAACCAGGTGAGAGCGGCGAACTGAAGGAGACAGATGGAGACGCACCGCGCGAGCGTAAAAGAGGCAGCCCCGAAAAGAAGAAGAAAAAAAAAAAAAACACCTCGAAACGTAGCAATGTGCAGGAAAAAATTAATCTAAAAAAAGACGTCGACATGCATGATTACATCCACAGAAATGTGCACTCCATTTCGAAGAAAATACAACTGATGAGCGAAGAGGAAGTGCAGAAGAAGTACGTGATTGTAGAAAACAGCGACGTTATTTTCATATTAACCTATTCGATCATTATGTTAAACACAGATTTGCACAACAACCAGGTGAAGAACAAAATGAAATTGGAAGAGTTTATTAAAAACAACAGGGGAATAAATAACGGCAAAAATGTAGATAGAATATATTTGGAAAATCTCTACAACTGCATACTGCATGAAGAAATTAAGCTGTTCTCCAATACGCAGAGCTCCTACACAAATGATAATCAGTACTGGAAGTTGCTCGAAAAAAGGAAAGAGCAGTACAAAAACTATCATTCATTTAAGGCAAAGGAGGTATACTTCTACAAATTTGACATTAACAAATTGTTAATTAAGAATAATTTCATTCCGATTTTTTTCGAAATTTTCAAACGTACCAGTGATTACAACTTGACAGAAAATTGCCTGAGCATATTCAAAATGGCCATAACAAATTTTGCCTACTACCATGATGTAGAAAATATAAATAAGCTCTGTTATATATTTAGATACATCAATTTTTATTTGACGCAAAAATCGCAGTCTTTACTGTACCTCTTATTTCATCTCATCAAAAGGTGCCACAATTTATTTCGAGACGGGTGGGTAATATACATAAATGTTCTCTGCAAATTAATTACCATAGATTTAGTCCCCATTTTCTTTTACCCCCACATGTATATAAACAATACCCAATTTAATAACGACAAGGATTTCCTCCACAGAATGTACAAAAAGGGAAACTGCGTGGAGACGTATAATATCAACAAAAGCATAACAGAAATTTATCAGCACCCATTTTTGATATTCAAAAAAAATATTAAAAAAATGAACAAGTCAAAATGGATTGACGAA
Source organism: Plasmodium vivax (assembly GCF_000002415.2). Lineage (NCBI taxonomy): Eukaryota > Apicomplexa > Aconoidasida > Haemosporida > Plasmodiidae > Plasmodium > Plasmodium vivax. The sequence goes on along the minus strand of NC_009917.1, from coordinate 2,621,606 downwards.
TTTAGCAGTATGTTCTTCTCCAGACATAGCAATAATGAAAATTCCAATTTGTCCATCATATTTAGGGAAAGCTATTCTGAGAAACTCGATGAAGATAAAAAGAAAAAGAAAAAAAAAGACAAAACGCAGGAACATGCACATAGGGAAAAAAGCATATCTACAATTAGTGCAGAAATGAAGCAGATGGATGAAGAAAACGAAGACGATGATGATGAACATAATGATGATGAGGAGGAAGAAGAGGATAATGATGAAGATAACCTCAACCACATCTATGTGCATATTAAAGTGGATCCCAAAAATGTCGATAACAGCTCCATCATAGACAATGTCACAATTTATAAAAGATTAAAATTAGATATTTACAACTTTTTCACCATAAACGATTTTTACAACAATATGATTACCAATTTGAACATCACCAGTTTTGTGTATTTGATCAAAATTTTGATGATCAAATGTTCAGTTACCAAGCACAGTGAACAGCACTACGCCAACCAGGGAAGCAGAACCGATCTGCATAACTCAAGCCTAAAAATGCAAATTATGGCCAACCACAACTATATGACAAATGATAAAAGCGCCGGAATTCATAACGCCCAAGAAAGTATTAATGACTCCAACCCAGTTTTAATAAACGCGGATAACTCCTTCGATTTGTTTTACAACACGAAGGAGAAACTGCTCACCTCACAAATGCTCTTTCACATTATGTATTTTAAAATTAACTACACCTATGTGTTGTACAGCATGATATGCAGAATGGGCAGGAGGACCGCTACAAAGATATTCAAAGAGGGGGCGGCTCAACAGAAGTGTGGAAAAATGAGCTCTCCAATAAATTTACCTGTGGAGGAATCTCTAAGGGGACACACCCATAGGAGCGCGGCAAAGAACGAGGATGATGAAAAAAAAAAAAAAAATCGGTATGACCTCACTTTGAATAATATCTACGACACGGACAATTCGACGAACGTCACGTCCAGCGACTCAGAATTCAGCGACATATCTAGCGACTCCTTTTTTATAAGAAAGAATGACCTAACTGCTGAAGAAAGTGGCACCCACGGAGATGGGGCTGAGCAGCTGAAGGGGGACTCCCAAGAAGAACGGGGCGAGCCGCGCAAACACAAGGACGAATTTGATAAGATTTACTCCTACGCCGTTGATGACGATGGCGGCAGTGAGGACGCCTGTGAGGATGCCTGTGACGAGGCCAGCTCGGGCGACAGCAGCGATTCGAGTTGCGACGAGCGTAACAACGTCCAAGCGGATTGCGAACCCCACACCGCGAAAATGCACACCGCAAATCCGCACACCGCGAACACCCACAGCGCGAGCGAAATGCTGCTCGAGGGCCCCAACCCGAGGAGCAACCCAAGCAAGGGCAGCCTAACGGATAAGGGAAAGGGGCTCCTGATGGACAAAATTAAGATAAACCTGTACACAAAAACGTACATTATGCACCTAAAAATTACCGTAATGACGTTTGAGCACTTCTTCAACCTGCTGAATAAATTCCTCCTAATCAACTACGACAGCAGCATCTTTGTGAGCATTTATAACAGCATTTTTAAGGACTACCAAATGGAAGACATAAAATTTGTGGCGGAAGAGGACATCGCAAATGATCTCAATTTGTCCTACCAAATTTACGAGGAGAATTTCGAAAATATCGACAAAAAGTTGCATTACAAGGAGGAAAAGGTAGCCATAAATGATATAGAAAAGAACATATTTCTTATAAAAATTCCCAAGACGGATGCGGAAGAGGACTGGCTATTCATTGAGCAACTCATCATGAGCATCATCAATTTTTCGTACATCTGTTTTAGTATATACAAAGACGACAAGCAGAAGATGAGCAAAAGGGGAGCAAGCAAATCGAGCAGTGTGCACATCTTCGCAGATAGTAACTACGCACAGCTTAGGGAAAAGAACAGCAAATTTTTTTTCCTCTGTGGCATATACCTCATGTACATTTTACAGTTCCTGAAGAAGAATATTCTCTACCGATTCATCGACAAAATAATTTACATGCTGGAGAAAATCTCTAAAAACGTTTATGTAAACAGCTGCATCATTAACATCTACCTGCACATGTTGCAGCTCATCACGCCCAACAATATTCTGTACAAAAATACCAACAACACAAACATTTCGTTGAATGATAAAGATATTTACATTTACATTGAAAAGGCAACCATCTACACGGAAAGTATTAACAACATTATTAACAATAATAATGTGCTGCTAAAATTGAACAATTTTAATATCGAAAATATTATTCTCTCCCTTCTCCCCTATTTGCTATATTTTAATAACAAGAAGGAAGAAATTAATGCACATATCGCCTCTATCAATTCAGAGTGCCTGCACATTATTTCGAACATATATTATAAAAGTACTTACATGTATATGAACAACTCGAAGAGAACAAACAAGGGGGAGGAAACAGAGGGATCTTGCCAAAATGAAAACTACAACTCCAGTTTGTGCAAAAAGTACAAGGACAATATCGCTTTTGAAAACATCATCGAGTTGAAAAAAATGTACATTTTTCTGCTCATATGTTTTGTTCTGTCTCTGGCCTGCTCCTTCAGCTCCAAGAGAACCAGAAGTGAAGCCTACATAAAGCTGCAGCAGTTTCTGTTTAATGAGAATTATATTTTTAAAAAGGTGAAAAGGCCCAGTGGGGACAATTCGGCGAGTGGCACCAACAACAAAAGCGAGAAAAATTCCAAACAGGACAAGTACGTATATAGGGATGAAAAGCTGATAGACTTGATAAGCAACTTTATCATCCTGCCCCTCATCACGTACAACTACTACTTCCCCTTTATATGCAAAAGTGCGCATGGGGGGGAGTCGGTCGAAAAGGGGGGTAGAAGTGGACCGAAAAGTGGAGCCAGCAGTGGAGCGAAGAGTGAATCGAACGGCGAATCGAACGGTGAAGCCAACCGCGAACCGAACGGCGAATCGAGCGAATCCCAGCGTGGCCAGCAGGAGCAGCGAAACGCAGCTGCGCACGCGAAGAGCAACTACTGCAAGGAAGCCCTGCTCAACTTCAACCTGCACAACAAAAGGAACAACGACATTTCGGACAAAATGTGGAAGCAAAACGAATACGAAAACTGCGGCTGCATTGTTAATTACAAAAATATAGAGACGGTGGATCAAGACCTAAACGTGCTAACCAATTTGTTCAACTATGCCAATGATTATTATATACACACCATGCTGCATAAGCAGTATAATTACTACTTCAGCTACTTGTACGCCAAGAAAATGCTAAGCTACGACAACGTCTGCTACAGGAAAAGCATGAGCATAAGCTTCGTGAGCCACATCATTTTGTCCTTCCTGCATTCGCTCCTGAATTTCGCGGGGGATGGGTGCGAGCACAGCGATGAAGGAAAGAAGGGACTCCATAACGACCATTGCCAACCCAGTGAAGGCCAAAACGACTCTGCTTCACCGAATGATTGCAAAGAACCGAATGACGTCAACCTGTATGATTTGCTCTGCCTAAATCACGACAAGTCGTGCAATAAAATTGTCACCAAAACGGCATGTGAAAATAATTGCATCTTCTACTTTTTGAAGCATTTCTACCACGCGCTGCTAACGATTAAGGAAGAGGCGAAGAAAATTTTAAATATTTACAAAGAGACCTTTATCGAGAATATTAAAAATATTATCTACGTCTCATCGTCCTATGCGTTCTGCTTGAAGGACCATCATGTCAACTGCTTTAGGCATATAAAAAATGGCTATTCTTTCCTAAATGAGGAGGAGAAGAAGCTCTTAAAACCGTACAATCTGGAAGCTGCAGAAAAGGCGGAAAACCTACCCGAGTGCGACCAGGAAGTTTTTAAAAACATATCCAAATTGCAAGTCAACGTGAGGATTAGCATCGTCATCGTTTACTACATACTATACACAGATAACAACCAAAATGAGCAATTTAAAAATATCTTCGAAGAGTTACTAAATGTGTTGTTGACCAAATATAGCGTTAAGTCAGAGGCACCAGACGGCGGTGCGGATCCCAGCGCGAAAGAGAAAACGGCAGGTGATCAAACGGATCAGCAGCCGGAGAATTTACCCAATGGCCCTGAGAAGAGCGAAGAAAATGCGGGCACGGCGGAGCCAGATAAAAAGGAGGAACCGTCTGACCAAAGGCCCGAAAAGGGCAACGGTGACGCAAACCTGCAGGAAAATCAACAGGCAAACCAACAGACAACCCCACAGACAAACCTACAGACGAGCGAACAAAATGAGGAGGCCAAAAAGTAAGCCCAGAGTCACCCATTCCTTAGCGCAACACATGCAGGCCAATCCTCTGCTAACAATAACCAAAACAGGTTCATAACATAATGAAAGGAACCTTCTTAACCCCCTTAATCATTTTAAACGTTAACGGAAGCGCTCCTTTCCCGAAGCAGAAGTAAAAGTTGCTCATCCGATTGGTTGGAAAAAACTACAGAAAAAAATCAAGCATCACTATCACTGTTTAGCTAAAACTACGAAAAAAAAAAAAAAAAAAATTTACGCAAAAATGTTTGTCTGGCTTTTCCACTGCTTGGAAAATCGATTCCACACAGGTTATTTTCCCTTGCGTTTACTTTTAACTTTGTTATGTTTCGTTGCCCAGTTTTCTTTGCCCCCATTTGTGCAGCCACTGCGTGTTGTATGTGAAGTGCTGTCATGTTGCACTGTGATGTGCTTCCATGCTGCGCTACCCCTAGTTGTGATGTGCCAGCCCATCTGTGCTATGATTTTTCAACTTTTTATTTTTTTTGTGATGGAAATTCCTATCGAGGTGTGTACCAAATTTGGCTGTTACTCCCCCACTACCGCGCGCGCGACTGTGTAATACGTTTGTGGTGCCGCATTGTTGCGGTGTCGTGGCGTTATTTATGTGAGCGGCCCCCCTCCATAGTGGCTATCCACTGCCGCGCCGCAGCCGCGTCATAACCCGTCATGGTAAATGTTCCGCTTCAGCCACGGATGCTTCAACGCCTCATCCGCGTTGGGCCGTTTGCACGGATCGATTTGCAGTAGTGACAAGAGGAAATCCAAAAATAAAGTGTCTTCAATTTGAAAATTACGCTTCAGCAGATTGTCACTTGGGTAGCAAACATCATAATAAATTTCTTTACGTCGTATGGACGCGCAGTGCGAACCCTGATTTGCATGCGTACCTTTTAATAAATCATTTGTGTGGCTTTTCTTTTTATTTAAGTGGAAGAAGTCCTTCGAGTTAAACATGACCGGTTCGTCATCCACCTCATCAAGTGGTTCTTCCTTAACGCTGTTACCGCAACCTCTGTCAACACTTATTTTTTTCGAAATTATTAATCCGTGCTTTGTGAAAAGGTGTGGTATGCGGCAACCCTTTATCATATAAAATGGAAAGGGCCCGATGTAGGACGCTATGGAGTATATAAATCGATATATATTTTGATGATCAAACAGAATTTTCTTCGTTAGAAATTCAAATAATATGCAGCCCAAGCTCCATATATCAATTTTTTTGTCGTAATTTTGTTGCAGTAAAACTTCTGGAGATCTGTACGATCTCGTTTGAACGTACATTTCTAGCTTGTCGCTTTCGTATATAGAGCTGTTGAAATCTATTATTTTTATTTTTTCAAACTTTTCGCTGCTAAAGATGTGTCCCTTAGCGGGAGTCTTGCGGGTACTACTACTACCGCCGCTGCTACTACTGCTAGTACTACTACCCGGTTTTTCCTCCAACCTAGCTGCGAAGCAGAAGTTCTCCTTCGCGACACACACATCGTTCCGCGCGGATGAATTGCTCCTGTGTGCACTACCCAACGTTGCCAAACCTGAGTCGGAACCCTTTTCTATGCGCCCCCCTTTGTCTACTCCTTTCAGTTTCTTCTTCCCCCTCTTCATGTTTATCATAATATTTTCAGGCTTCAAATCGCAGTGTATTAAATTTTTGGAATGGATAAAGGCCAAGCCTTCCAGCAGGCTCTTGGCCAAGATTTGTAGCTGCCCTAGAGTCCCTATCTTACCCTTTTTAATAAAATAATTGTACAAGTCGCTCTGCATGTACTCCGTCGCTATGATTAGATGTTCTTTAAAGTAGAAGTAATCATACAGTTGTATAATGTTCTTATTTGTGTGCTTATTTCCGTTTCCATTTTTTTGGGAGTCGCCACTTTCATTCGATAGCATGTTTAGAACGATCAGCTCGAACAGTCCCTGGTCTAGGAAGCTCTTTCCATTTTTCATCACCTTTAAGCAGACGTACTTGTAGTTTTTATCCCTCGCAGATTGGGCTCCAAAAGGGGGTTCCCTCTTGGAGATGCATTTTTCTACTCCCTCCTGGGGTTTCTCACGTGGGATTCTTTCCCCTTTAGAATCTCCTAAAATGGGAGAAGCGTTGAACAGTGAGGAATCGCTTGCATGTGCCAATGAACACTCCCTAGGATAACCCTGCATGCAATTATCTACACGGTGAGCATCACCCCTGTCTTTCCTTTTCCTGTATAGCACATTTAAACACTTAAGCGTGGTGCTGAACTTTGTTTTGGACAAAATTTTTACCACTTTATATTTATTCAAAATTAGCTGCCCTGGGAAAAAATGGATTTCCCCCTTGGAATTCAGTTCGCCCTTGTTACTTTCGTATATGATCCTTAGGTTAATCGCGTTATACGTGTGGTCACAGCAATTTTGGTCAACCCTGGTAGGGTCACTGTAGTGGCTACTTCCAACGTGGCTGCCTTCATGGCAAATGGTAACTCGGTCCGTTTTAACGTTCTTTTGTTCCTCTTGTGGGGATCCCTTTTCCGTTTTTTCTCCTATAGGTATCCCATTTGACCCCCCAAGCGTTAGCTCTTTTTTTTTCTTGATCTGTTTTGACCTAAACATATTGTAATCTCCCTCGCAGTACTCATCAAGCCACTTGCGCTCATCTCGTTCGTACTTTACCGCTTGCTCCACACCAGCGTGGTGGTTCTCCTCACTTGGCACATCCTTATCACTCTGCTGAGATTTGCCCCCATCCACATCTGCAGGGTCCTTATCATGGAGGAGATTTCTACTGCAGCTCTCCACTGCTTTACCAAAGGAGGATTCATTATTTATAGTTATGGCACTTGACAGCTCGTCGTCAAAGAACAGGTTAATTATGTTCTTTTCATTTTCTTGGTAGCTTTTACCATTCGTCTGTACACTCGTTTCATTGCTATTCAAAAAGAGGGAGCTATTCTTCATGCAGGTGTTGCTCCCTTCCTCACAGGAGTTATTACCATTTTCCTTGCTTTTGTAAAAGTCACTTATGCTTTGATAAAAATCGCTCGTGTTGCTATGTAGGTTGTTTTTTTTCTTCTCCACGCTGTCAATTTCATACGTGTGGTGCTTCTCCGATTGATGGGGAGCACTTTTGCCATTTCCGTCACGATTTTTGTAACCGCCACTGCTATTAGGGGAAGAATCGCTCACATGATTCTCCTTTTCTGGAATGCATCTTTCGAATTTGTTCAATTTTATATCGTTTTGGTTCATCGGACTACTCTTCAAATTGGGTGTCAAACAGGCATGATCCATTTCTCCATTCGGTTGATAGGAACTGCTCTCAAATTCGTGACCCCCACTGTGTGCGCTTTTGTTTTCCTCCTCCATGATACCAAAGTTGGGAGACATTTGCCGCTCGACTTCCATTCCAAATGTTGGTGAGCTGAACTTGTTGTAAGAGTCATTTCTACTTAGCACATGGTCCTTATACAAATTGCAGTTGTTTCCGTTTATGCTTGAGGAATTATTCGACAGTGTGTATAGGGTAATGCCATTTAAGCTTCTCTCATAGTTCGTGTGGTTGGAGGTGGAAAGGGCGTCCCTGCTCTGGTCATCGTAATTTTTTATAAAGAAATAGTTCCCGGGGATGGAGAAAAAGACGGTTACATTTTTATGCTTAGGTGTGTGGTTTCTCTGCACATTTAAATAATCACCATGGCCACCGCCCGCATCATTTTTGGCCCTCCTCTTCAACATACCCATAGTTTCGTCACTTAAAAAGGAGGAGTACTCGCTTAGCCTAACGTTGCTATTATGAACTTTAAAAAACTCCTTTATTTCTTCTATTAACATTTCCTTGGACACTCTCCTCACATTTAGCGCATAGTCTAAGCCCACGACGTATCTGATTAGCGTCTCATTTCTTTGGCTAAGAATTAGGTCCCCGTTTTCGTCGCTCAAGTCTGTGCTGCTTGGTGAATCATCCGTGTAGCTGCAATCGGACTGTGACAAATGGACCCCACACGAGTAGCTTTCATTTCTACCTTCCCTTTCTACATCGTGGAAGTCGAAGCAGTTTGTTTGGCCTGAATTTTTTTTATGATCTTCCTCGTTTGTCTTCTCCGTGTTTTGATCCTTCCCCGCTTCTGCCCTTTCGTCCACTTTGTTTTCACCCCCATATTGCTGCTTCACTTCGCCGCTCGAGTGTGTGTCATTTTGTGGGGATCCATTTTGTGGGGGTCCATTTTGTGCGAATCCACTTTGAGCGGTTCCATTTTGAGCGGTTCCATTTTTGGCTTCCTCCCCGCAACGATCATTTTTCTCCCTGCGACGCAGTTCCCCCCGAGGTTCCTCACTTTTGCTGTCACCCCGTCCCACACATGCACTCTGGACATCCTCATACGGGCTGCCCTTCTCCACAATGTGCAAATGTAAAAATTTTATTCTGCTTACAAAGCCGCTAAAGGCTTTTTTAAAATCTTGTGTGTCCTTACTTCTCTCATTTTGCGTGAGCACCTTGCTAGAAAAAATAAAAGTGCTACAATGTTTCTTCTTGTACAATGTACAGTAATTGTTGAACCCTTCAACTACGTCAAAAAGGGAAATTAGGTAATCCTCCTTGTTCAGCATTTTTTATTATTTTAAATTGCCTTGCATGGAGAAGGAGAAACACTAAGCGCAGATGAGATTGTGTAAATGGATTTGTAAATGAATTGTGCCTTTCTGGTGAATATGCAGAAAGAGCAGAAAAATGGGCAGAAAAGGGGCAGAAGAAATAACACAAAAAAGAGCAGAAAAAGGAACAAAAAAAAGCAAATCATTTGAGGCCAATCCAACCAACTGTGTAGAACGTACTTTGTAACGGGTGAGCCACGCCGAGCGGGGTGAAAGGCGCGTACTTTAGTTTCATTTAGTGCGAAAAATTGTCATGTACACATTTTTAGAAGTTTTTTTTTTTTTTTTCTAGCTTCCTCTCCCCCTTCGTAACATTTCAAAAATGTGAAAAATGTCCTTTTTTTACTCTATTGTGCAGCTTCCTTTGTGCAAATCTTTTTCTTACAATCAATTTTGCAATTGTCACTGTCGCGAAACTCTCACCGTCAATCGCTTGCCGAGAATTACGCTTGTGACGCACTCTACGTCACTTAGCTTTGCCTTGCACCGCTCCCCTCGCGCTTCAAGGTTGTTCCTATTTAAAGCGTCGCTCAAGTTAAGTAGAAATTTTCACGCGTTAATTATTCTCAATATAAAAAAAAAAAAAAATTAATACCCACAAGCTACACCTTCCATGTGTAATTCTTTAAACGTATGCACTTACTGTCCAACTGCTTAAACTTACAAGCATGGCTTACCTACATTGTTTCACCTTATTTTTATAGGAAATTTTTCTTTAAAGACGTACAACTTGGGCGCATAGGACAGGAAAAAATACATACGAGTATCATAATTATCGGGAAGGGAAAGGAAAAAAAAAAAAAAAAAAAGGTACACACTTGTGCACACCTAATTGCAAAAAATTTGTAAAAAGTGACTGCACAGAGTGTAAAGACTGTGCACCACGTGTCATAATTAGTATACATTTTCATATTAATGAAGGAACATATTTTTCTGAATTGTTAAATTTTTCACTTAAAAAAAAAAAAAAAAACATACGCGTTACAAGCACATTTACACGTACGTATATAATTCACATATGCACACCGTACGCACATTTGCACATGAGGTTTGCATAAAATACTTCCTCCACTGTGGTTAAAAAAAAAAGGCACTGATAAGGGGGAAGGCTTAAAGATCATAATGGCGTGTTGTACTAAACACGTAGGGCATAAAACAAAAAACAGGGTGAATCAAAAAAGTTTCACTAACTCTTTTGCGGGGCATGTGCTACATATCTTTTTTAGCAACTTAAAAAAATGAATACCATAACGAAGGCTTTGTTACAATGTTGGGGGTGAGGAATGATTGCTCATTACGCTTACTCATTACTCTTACATGCTGCGCAAAAATAAACGCGTAAAGGAGTGGGCAAATGGGGGGGCAAATGGGTAGATATACGAATGGGTAGTTACTTGCGGCGCGAAATGCTGTTCAAATGGGGCAACAAAAAAATGATGAGAAAAAATATACACATGTGTGTACGCATATGTATACACGTACCATCAACAAACATTCGATTTTACACCGAGGGGTTCAAAACAACGCGGCATTTGCAGGCTAGCCATTTTTTGCCCCTTGCAGATGCCACCCCAAGTTGGGCCGCTCGGGGATATCCTGAAACCCTTCCTCCGCAACCACCGACGTGTGCATTTTTCCACATACGTGTTTTTCCGCACTTGTGCCAATCCCCGTGTGGATCACAAGTGCACGTTTTAAATGCTAGCACCGTTTCCCCCTTGTTCGCAGGCCGCGCTCCCTTTTAAGCGCCGTCGGGGTTTTGCAAGCACGCATGGGTGCACTCATGCCCCCTACATCCATCCATGCGCGGCACATAACCGCTATCCGTGGCAGCGTTTTTCCTGCACCTACTTGTGGACGTTAATTTCTGGGTCCTTTATATGCAGCTTCGCGTCAAACGGCTCGTTCATTCTGTTGCACACAATTAGCAAGAGCCGCACCTCCACCTCCTGACTCTGGTTTTTAAACATGTACATATCACCGGGGCTAATTAACAACTGCATGTGCTTTTCGCATTCTATAGCGTTACTTTTCATGCCTGTGTCGATGAAAAAATTATTTGAATCACAATCTAAAATGAGAAAGGTCATAAATCCGTAGGTATTTTTTACTGGGCCATAGGTCGTTTGTGTGCCTATTAATATAAGTGCCATTCCTCCTCCTCTGCTTTGGTAATTTAAAGGGATACAGGTAACGCCTTTTTTAATATTATTTTTGTAAATCTTTTCAAGCTCTATAATTTCGGTTGGTGATTTTTTCATGAATGAATTATTTTCCTGTATAGAGGTATTAATTAATTTAAGAACATTTTTATTTTCTTCTTCATTTTCTGCGCCGCCATCACCCCTGTTCATACTTTGATGGTCGCTATTTTTGCTATAATATTTTCTTATGTCATTTTGTTTCGACTTATCATTGGCATTGTTCATGGCTGCAACTTCGCTCAATTTGGGTCTTCCCCTTCTCCTCTTCACCTTAACTTCTCCTTGTGCGTTGTTTTCATTATTATTACTATTATTGTTACTATTATTGTGGCTGCTATTATTAGCGTTACTATTATTGGCGTTGTTATGATTGTTAAAACTGTTGGTCTTGGTTAAGACGCTGCTCAACGAATTTTGTTGCTGCATTTTCTCTTTTAATAAACGCGCTCGGTATTCCTCCATTTCTTTTTTCTTCCGCCTCTTCCTTTTCGGTTTCATTCCCCCTTCGTTATTATCATTGGTATTTCTCCGGAACGTGGGGGTGTTATCCATGTAAGTTTTTCCTCCTCTGCTGTCTCCTGAGTTGGAAAACTTTTTGGAATATTTCGCATCCGCGCCTTTACTTCTACGGTTATGTTTTCCCTCTTTCTCGTCATCTTCATCCCCCTCGTCGTTATCTTCCCCCTCTTCGTCTTCCTCCTCTTGATGTACTTTTTGCTGCAATTTATTTTGCGAGCGCTTAGATGGCCTGCCACGTCTTCCTGCCACTTTCTGCGTGGTTCGCTCTTCATGTTCGTCTTCCTCTCCTTCTTCTTCGTCATCTTCATCATTGTTTTCGTGACTGCCCATTTCTTTGAGTCTTTTTTTGTCCTTCTCTTTCTGCTTCATTCTTTCCATTAATATGACATGTTTCCTCCTTCGTTTTCTTTTTTTTAATTTTTTCTCCACTTCTTCATTTTGTTTTTCATTTACGACACTGGAATAGTTTTTAAATTTGCTTAAATGGTTCTCCACAGCGGACGGGGCTGCTTTACTCCCGTCATTCGCCGCATTCGCTGCATTTGCTGCATTTTCGCTTAAATGGGCGTTGCTACTGCTGGCGGCGCTTTTCTCCCCATGGTTCGCATTTCCGCCGTTGTTGACTGCGCTGCCACTGGCATTTTCACCCCCCTTACTGTTTCCGCTGTTGTTCGTTTCATCCGGCTTATTTAAATTCTTTTTGTTCAAAATGTTTTGGGCATTTCTCACTGTGGCCAGTCTATCTTTTAATGGCAAATTTTTGCTTCTATCATTTTCGTTATTTACGTTGGTCGAAATAGACCTCGCTAAGTTGTTACCTTTATTTATATTGCTGTTAATGGGCTTATTACCGTTGTTAAAATTGTTGGAGTTATTGTCTAAAAAGGCTGCCGAAAACACGTTAAACATTTTTACCTTTCTAAGTACGTGGGCACATCAAGGGGGGGTTAATCTTCGCAGGAAAAGCTCGCATATGGGGTGTTTCTCAAAAAGAAGATGCTTCATTCGTTCAGTTTTGAGGTACACTTTTTTGGCGTTACTTTGTTTAATTATTATAACTAGGGGTAAATTTTTTCTCCTTTTTTAAAAATTAAATTGCGCACACATAGGGGGAGTAGAAGGAGTGGCTAAAGTGCAGCTATACATATAAAATAAAATGAACTTCAAGTTCCCCCGCGCGATGCGCTTTGTTAATTTAGCCGTTCATGCGTGCCTTGTGGGGAACGCATAAAGTTACCTCCGGCAAAAATAATAACACGGAAGTTTGCACAAATGGGTGAATTAAAAAACATACATACGGATGTGCGAATTATAAATATGCATACGGATGTGCCAATAAGAAATATACGGGCGGATGCGCGGAATATGCCACATTCACATACGCATACACTCTTCAAACATTCAGGTGTGCAACTTGGATACTTTACATTTTGATAAAAAGGCATATAATTACTATCAAAAAATGTACAATTTGTATGCGCCAAATGGGAAATGGCTGAAGGTGAAAAATGCGTAAAAATTTGGATTGCCCATTTTACTGCGTTTTAAATATGCTTATTTGTTATACACTTTTTTTTCTTTTATTTCATTTCACGTGCGTTTTTATGTACATTTTTTTTTTTTTTTTTTTTCTGCGAGTGGGAAATATGTACGCCGCTTGGAGGGGGCCACAAAAATGTGTACATAAATGTATACTCCTTTTCAGCACGTATTTTCTTTCGCTATTTTTTCCCTTTTGGTAAAATGTAAAGTTAAAAAGGGCTGTCAAAAAATAGAATTTTCGCAAAACGTGAAGAAAGCGTACAATTTTTCATGTACATGTATATGCAATTCGTATGCGCTCGTACTGCTAAACGTTTTTACATGTACAAATGCGTCTACGTAAGCATGACAAAAGAGTATATTCATTTGCTTTCGCAAAATGCCCAATTTGGCCAAAAAAAAAAATCCAACAGTTTGCTGTAACCCCAAGTTGGGATTATCCGTGAACGCTCCAACTGCACGGAGAGCAAAAATGGGGAAAGATATATCTATCTTACAGCTTAAAAAAGTTCAAAATAATGCGGAAAGAATGCAGGTGAACAAGTTCTACTTCACTTCGTACTACTTGTTGCTATATGCGAGAAAATTCAACTTTTCATTCCCCTGGGCTAACAAGATCGGCTTAAAAAAGCAGATAGTTTTATGAACGGTTAAACATATATGTATAGGGAAAACGGAAAAATGTCCTTTTAATCAATTTTTTGGTTGGCTAAAATTGAAATAACGTTTCGTTTGTTCCATTTTGTCCCTTGAAAGTTAATCCTTCAAAATGGGATACATTTTTTTAAACCATCTAATGTGAAGAAAAAAAAAAAAAAAAACAACAATAAATGTGACGCAAAATAAAATAAAAATGGTTTTTGCTTTTAAAAAATAGGCAGTAAGGAAAATATAATTTTTTCTTTTCCTTTTTTTCATCGATGATTTATCCCCAAATGGTGGGGATCCAAAAATGCCACAACTGCGTTGTCGTAGATATAAAAAAAAAAAAAAGTATAAGGCTTAAATTCGCATTCTTCCAATGCCACGAACACTTCTTCTACATTTGCCTCCTCGCACACTTAAATGGAAACTCCCCTAAAAAAGAAGCAAAATAATGGATAAATAGTTGCCAATTGTGACCTGCAACTGAAAATGCATATATCGTATCATCTCCCCTACGACACACATGTACGTATGCCAAACTGAAATGTAAAACGTTTAAAAGTAAAAAAAAAAAAAAAAATTAAAAATATTCCAACTTTTTTGCGAAGGGCACGAAGTTGAAAATTGAAAAAGGAACTGCTAAAGTGCCCATAAAAGGTGTAAAAAGGAGCGAAAAAGAAAAGCACAGCAACTACGCAAAATGAGGAAACTCCTGAAAGCCGCCATTGCCGATGTGAGCAAAATAACTTGTGACGATGCCGCGAAGTTGCCCATCCCATTTAAGGAAAACTTAAAATCACTAATTATAAAAAATATAGACAAATTTGAAAATGAAGAAATTTTGAAAATAATAGAAAAGTACAATGGAAACAATGGCAACGACAGGAAAATCCTAAAAAGCAGTTACGACGTTTTTAAAAACAATATACACCGATACTCCTTTGACCAAATTAATAGAATACTGAGGTTGTACACTGCCTCTCAAGTGTATGACAACCAGTTTAATGTGTCGACCCTTGGTTACCTAATTAAGAGGCTGAACGCGATGCCCGCTAGCATAGCCGTGAACGTATTTCATAGTAAGTCCCTTTGGTGAAAGGCGCGGCCATTAAACAGGAGAGCGCAATGGCACAGGACGGAGAGCATCACAAATGTGCACATACAAATATATCCGTATAGGCATATGTGCAATCGTGTGTGCTTCCTCTTTTTTTTTATGTAATAGTTTGCCGCTCCCTAAGCCAATGCGGCTTACTCACCCCCATCTTGACAAACTAACGAAATTGCCCAAACCCGCTTTCCACCCACGCCGCAGATTTGGTGAAAGCCGGTCTAAGAGAGCACAGAAGCATTGAGCCAATTATAGACCATTTTAAGAAAAACCTAGATGAGTACAATACCCTAGATTTGACAATTATTTTAAGTTCGTTAACCATGTTGCAGGAGGATATTATAGCGAACCTTGCAAATTGGGGAGTGAACGAAAATTCGCACAGCCCAAAGGTGAAGAACTCTCCAGCATGCACCTCTAATTACAACGAAATAATCGCGTCCATACTGAATAAAATAAAAAATGATGAACACATTCACAACAATTTGAGCGTGGTAAATTCCATCTTAATACTAAACATGATTAGCCGATTAAATGTTAACAATTACGAAATTTTTAAATTTTTTACAAAAAAGTTTTATAAAAATTTAAAGGAAAGGGATGTAGAACCACACCACCTAACCCTGCTGCTGAACGCATTTGCAAAGTGCAACATAAATATTAACATTCTCAAATATATAATTAAATACATGAACAATGACCATTTTGTTAATCAGCTGTCCTACGTAAACATCACAAATGCAGTTCACTACATGGCCAAATTTAACCATAAAAATAAATTTTTTTTAAACCGACTGAAGGATAAAGTGATCGAAATTGTTGACACAATTCCGCAACGGGAATTCAGCAACATCATGTGGTCTTTATCTAAGTTAAAAGTTAAAGATGATACTTTTTATTTTGTTTCTCTCCAGAAGGTTAAGAAAATAATCCCCTCGATGGACATGATGTCAGTCGCCCAAGTGTTAGATGCACTACGGCGAAGGAATCTACCCAGTGAGGTGTCATTTTTAGACAAACTGCTCGATCCCCAGGTGGTTAAAAACGACACATGTGATTTGCCCAACAAGCATCAAGAATTTCAGAAGCGTAACAAAGCAGTGACGAATGAGAGCGCAGAATCAGCGGACGAAAAGGAAGGCGCACAAAGAGGTGGCAATCCAGAAGTAGAAGTAAATTGTGAATCCCCCCAGCTGGGGAAGGATAATCATGCGGTATTGAATAACACACCTGTGCAAAGTGCCCACCCGGAGCAAAGAACGGAGGAGCTGCCCCCAAGTAAGGTTCACAATCTTTGCCATGTTCCCATCGAATTAGAAAAAGATGTCACCGATTTGTTAATACAAAAATATTTGGAAAATATAGAGCGCTGCTCACTGCATGTGTTGACGCAGGTCCCCTTTTGCTGCCTCCAACTGAACTGCACCAATTACGACGTTTATCACAAATCTCTTGAAGTTCTGAGGCGGAAAAAAAAAAATATGGGCACCTTAAATTTAATATATGCAAGGTACTTCATAAGGATTCTCATAGAAAAACAAGAGGACAATTTCCAAAAATTGCCTCGCTCGGTTAAGCAGTTCGCCAGGGAAATCATGAACTCGGATAGCTCTTAGCAGTTTCTGTTGCGAGTTCCTGGTGTATGTCCCTCACGTATCTGTTAACTCCCCATTTGTTCATTCACATGCGCATGTTGGTTGCCGATTGCACCTATTTATCATTATTTTTACATACTCTTTTTTTGCGAAAGTTTGCCCTGGCACTCCTTTGGGGGCCCTTTTGAAGGCTCTTCTTTTTTCGTTTGCCCAGTCGAAGCGGGGCATCAAGTAGACTCCCCCGCGCGACCGCTACGTGTAACTCCACGTATACACATACATTTGTGCATTTTAAAGCTATGTAGCCTTCTTAGCGCTATTCTCCCCCCCATATGGCTTCCCCGTTCGCTTCCCCTGATGATATCACATCTAATAGGGCAACTTGATTTATATGCATACATTTGCATATATTTATGGGCTATGCCCACCACTGAACAGGGCTCTTCGCGGCTGTTTTTCCATTTGGCGCCGCTCACCTTTTAATATTTTTGTTTTAAGTGAAACGCTCTGTTCCGCTTCAAAAATTGTGCAAAATTTTTTCTTTTTTGGCGCATAAACCGACTTGCAAAAATTTCCACAACAGTTTTTTTTTTTTTTTTTTTTAAATATAAAAAAATCGCAAAAAATAAGTAGAAAAGAACGAACATGTGATGTTACCGCTATATCGTTGCCAGTGCTATGTATAGAAGTTTTCATATTTGAACCGCTACTGAAGCGAAGCAGAAAGGAGCCAACATAACAGTACCACGTAACGGCTGTTCGTATGCTCCATTTATAGTTCTATGTACATATTTAAGAGGAACAGCCCGTTCATTTTCTTCCCTTTTACGCAGTTTAACAAGAATGGCGACAGTCAGTGGGTCAGAAACGTTTTTGCCTCTTGCCCTCATGGATAAGTGCATAGGTTCGCTCAGAACGAAGCGCTATGCATCTTCTAGTTCAAATCTGCATCAGCGTGTGCGCAGTTAGATAAGCACATGCACCTGTATGCGCGTTGTGTGGAAGAAATGCTTGCGCGCCACTAGGAGGGGAAGGCAGTTCTTCGAGAACTGCTTCCGATTTGCGCGCCTAAAATGCCCCCCTTCCAAACAACCCTTTTTAGGCAGCAAAATATGGGTGATGCTGAAGGGTGACAAAGAAATAGTTGGAAAGCTCGTCGGATTTGATGAATACGTGAATATGGTAATTTGGAAAAAAAAAAAAAAAAAAGGAAAGGAAAGCAAAGCATAGCAAAGCAAAGCAGGGCAAAGCTAAGCAGTGCAAAGCTAAGCAAAGCCCACCGTGCAACATCACCTCTGTCCATTTAGCGAACCCCCCGCTGTCACAATTAATAACCGCTTTGCCCCCCCGCGCAGGTACTAGAAGATGTCACGGAATACACTTACGTGAACAACGTTAAAAAGGTGAATAAAATAAAAAAGTTGCTGCTGAACGGTTTGAACATAACAATAATGGTCCCAGGAGGTGTCCCGGTTAATTACTACGATTATGAAGAAAAGCTGGAGGAAAACATCGCATGATGGTATTTTATTTTATTTTTTTTTGCGCATGTCAAGTGGGATAATACGCTCCTTTTTCCTTTTTCCTTTTTTCTTTTTTTCTTCTTTTCAAATTTGTGTCTTTCTCAAAGTGAAGAGTCGCTTTTCACGTTTTTGCAAATACCTGCCCGCGCGATAGGTGACACCCGCGAGCGTGTATGTATAAATGTGCACACCTGTGAATGAGAACATTCGAACTGGTGGCGCATTGTTCCCCCGCAGTGATACCACATTTTTTAAAATATATCGTATACAAAAAAAAAAGATCATTTGGGGGAAAATGCATTTTATGCGTGTGGCAAAAAGGGGGTGGAAGGAGGGTCCGCAATGTGTTGACGTAACTGGTACGAATAGCCCCCCCTTTTAGGTGCATCTCTTCCTCTTTCTCTTCCCCTATTTCACCACCCCCTTGTGGACGCATCGCAACGCATCTGCCACACTAGAAGGGGGCAAAAACCCAAAGGACAATGGAGCCATCCGGGTACCCATTCGACGTTGCAATGATATTCTGGTTCTTCGGGTACGTGTCGGCACTTGTTAAAAAAGACAAATGCCTCTTTTTGAAAAATGGCTGGTGTGTGCTGCTCGAGTCAAAATAGGAGCTATCATTATGATGATAGTTTGGCAGGTACAGATTACTTATTGTGTTAACATGAAAACCTGTGTATATGTCATACACATGTGCATACGTGTCGACTGACGGGATGATGCACTTATCCCCCGCTACGCAGGAATAAAAATTAGGAATATCCGTTTCGTTATTTATAATATCTGACATTTCGTAGTACAGCATGTGTTCCTTTTCGTCCTTTCCCGGGTGGTAGATTTGTTTTGCCGAGTTTGCCTCCCCCTGGTTGTAATTGCTTTTACCACTACTATGGTTCAATTTTTTATAATGCGCCTTGACATACTCGTGGTTTCTCCGCAGACTTTCGTTTAGCTCATCGTACGGGATGAGATTCATATATTTCATGTTGTCCAGAAAGAGGGACCACGTGGGCTCCAACTTTTTATTAACATGTTCGTAAAAGGTGTTCGTTTTTATGGTATTTTCATCAAAGACGCTGGAGTCTGTGTTTGAGTAGGTGCCATCTGATTCGTGTTCCACTCCGTTATCCACCCCGTTTGCTACTTGGTTTGCTACCTGGTTTGCTACTTGGTTTGCTACTTTGTTTGCCCCCTCGCCCGCGGCTTTCTTCTTATCCTCTTTGCTTATTTTCCTGTTTAACTCGTTAACCAGTTTTATCCTTTCCTCCAGTTCTTTATCTTCATATATATTTTTAATGTTGCAGGGCTGGAATTCCTTATCGCTGTATATGTCTTTCGAAAAGTTGTCATCGTACAGCTTGGCGCAGTTGCCATACTCATTGTCATCCTCCCCCTCAGGGTTATCTCCACTGGGCTTGTTCAAATGGTAAGATTGGTAGTTCGAAAGGTACGTCACCATATTTTTTGCGTTCTTCTTATTATTCATGTAGATAAAGTCAAAAATTTTTGCGTATTTGGACTTGTTCGTGCTAATGATATATTTGTTGTTATAGCTGAACATACAGTGCGTGATGCTTTTCTCCTCATCATAAAAGGACTTAATAATATTATTGTTAATGTCGTACAGGCGAATGTACCCGTCGTACCCGCTTGTCATCAGGATGTTATTAAATTTGTTTCTCGTCAGGTTAAAGGTGATGGACGAGTAGGACACGGAAGAACACGAGGAGGAAAAGGACGAGTTGTTACCCTCATCGTCCAAGAAAAGCTTCTCATTTTCGAAGCTGGCCGATTGTTCAGTCTTCCCACTGTGTGGTTCCTTTTCCATTTGGGAGTTGTTCCCATTAGCTGCACGTTGCCTCCTCTCCCTGGCTCTCATCTCTCTCTTCCTTTCTGCCCTCCTCATTTTATACGCACCTTCATGGTCAATCGTGTTGTTAAAATTGATGCTGGTCAGGATGTCCTCATGTGAGCATATAGAAGCATACGGATTTTTATTATCTAAAAATATGACATTGGATGTACCCTTTTTATTGTTTCCTTTCTTATGTAGTGTAAACATATTCATTCTGATGTCCCATATTTTTAACAACCCATCCCCTCCCCCTGAGTACACTAAGAAGGTGCTTACATTTGGCACTGCCAAACAGGAGGTGCTGCACTCATGTGAATCTTTAATAATAAATAGGGACTTATTAATAACTGGATTTACTTTCCTCATTTTAATGCAATTTAAGTCTACCATATTGATGTTGCTTTTGATCAAATCGCTGTAGTTATATACTGGGACGTACACAACTTTATTGTGGGTAAAATCCCTATGCTTAACCTTCATCCATGGGGCGTAGATATTATCGAGTGGGTTCCTTCTTCCCCCCTTCAGGGGCAGTTGTCCCTGCCCCGTTTCGTCACTCCCGCCATTGTGCCCACTTCTCCCTACAGCGCAATCTTCCCTTTTCCCATTTTGACTCTTAATTATGCTCGGGATGGAAACGTCCACATACCTCGCAACGTCATCGTTAAAGACCTTCTTCTTACTTTCGTACAGATCAAATATTTCTATAATTTTATTATCACCACAGGCGTATATATACTTATCATTATCGCTTATTGTTAAGTCCCTTATGTTGTCAATCTTTGTGCAAATTTTTGTCAGCAGTTTATTTTCATACAAATCGTATACGTAAATTATTCCGTTTGTTCCACACCCTGCTACGTACTTCCCTTGGGGGGAGAAGCACACTCGGTTGACCCCGTACTTGTTATCATAGTATATGTCTACGCTCTTTGAGTTGAATTCATCTCCGGTAAAACTTATACCATTTGTGGCATCTGCGTGGGGGAATAAACAAAGGGTTTTGGGGGGGGAGTGAGTTCTCTCGTTTGCTAGCATTCTTTGGGCGTACAAATACGTATGTGCACGCGCGTCTGGTATGATGTGGCAACTGGGGTAGGGAGCCACACGCGGGTTTGCAACTACACATGGGATTTACGTGAAACGGCCCAGTGACAACCAGGTCCGTGTGACAAGCAGGCGGGGTAGTGGGCTCCCTAAAAGGGTTGCCTAATGAGGCTCCCTAATAATTTCCCCCTCCCCCCAATTGCTTCCACCCAAACTGGGCTACCCACAGGTGTTATGTACTTAAGCGCATTCAACACAGCAGTTCACATTTCACTATGCCCTTTTCTATCTCCTTTTTAAGACCGTACCGGAATCATTTGTGTAATTTCTATTGATGTATTTATTCGTTCCCCCGAACTTTATAACTGGGGTGTACTTCCCCTGGACCTTTTCGCTTATGTTCCTGAATTTTTTAGTGTCGCTATCGTTCATGTTTCACCATATTTTAGAAAAAAACAAGAGAGAGGAGATTTGCGTGCGACGGGTGAAAGCATTTTACGCGAATGTTCTTTTTTTCCCGCATGAATAAGGGGAACGCCTTATGGCCGTTCTAATAAGTATTAGGGGCCGCGCTTTGTGCTGTATCTATGTACATACATATATATATGCATATATATATGTAGTTTTTTTTTTTTTTTCTACCCCTCGCTATTTTTACCTAGTTGGAGGGTAGAAGCTAACGACGCGCCAGGTCACCCTGCGCACCCGCTCCCACCCTTATGGATACTATCTCAATTTTAATTTCGCCTCAAACTTGCAGTGCGCAACTGGGCCTTTTGATCTCCCTGCGCCGCATAGCTATGCACTTCCTTATGCCCAGCATGGGCATACAATACTTATGTACCTACTTACACATAGCGATAACGCCCGCGTGCCTATATGTGCACATGCCTTTTGTTGGATAATCGACAGGCCAAAGACTCTAACAGAAGCAGAACCTAAGGCAAAATGGGGGCAACACTTGGGGACCTATTCATAACATCTGAGAGGTTATACCCAGAATGGGATTTTTTCCACAATAGGGAAACGGGTCGACAGGTGATGACTACGTTTTGCTATCACTAAACGCGTATGCCTCTCGTACGGTATACCAGAAAGGGTTTTTTTTTTTTTTTTGTTATCCCTTTTGACCAAACATGGGTAAGGTTTACCCTTATGGCATATTTACTCACAGTGCCGTCTCCCCCATGTTGAGAAACACTGTGCGTAAAAATTACTTGGGGAAGTGTAATCCCCGCTCACTTTCAACAAATGCGCCTGAGGAGGGGCATCAAAAGACACACCGAGTAGTTACACCCCCCCGGGTTCTATTTAAATGTATTCGTTTCAACTGGTGTACCTTTTTGCCGATGCAAAGAATAGAGAACTCCCCAATCACACGCTCGACAACCCCTTTTACTTAAGCAGATAAGTCGTAAAAATAATTTGGCCCCTCTGTAGTGATAAAATTATTAGGCAAATACGCTCCGTTTAAGCAGCCGACACAGAAGCGTATTCCTGCCTTAAAAAATTCCCTTTCGCAGAGAAGGATCAGGAGGGGGGAAATAGAGAGGAAAGGACCTCAATAATCTTGCGCAAAATGGACCTACGAGTGAGCGTGCTCCTCCGGGCTTATGCATCACGTGTACACCTCGCATGGGTCCTTCCCGAATGTGGCACTTCCTACCAGGGAGAAGCTCATCGGGGGATCGGCAGTTACTCAAAGTGGAAGTAAAATTTTAAACAAATTATTAAAATTTAGGAAGTGGTTTGTGGAGTTAAAGGGGGGCAAAATAATAGAAATACAAATGAGACGCACGGGTGTGCGTGTAGATGGGCATACCGGCAAAAGGGACAGCACAGGAAAGCACGCACACACGTGCTTAGCAAACGCACGCGCACAAGTATTTGGCAAACGTACCTGGCAAACGCACCTGGAAAACACTTCCCGAGCTACTTGGACTTAAACTTGTTTAGGTACTCCTCGTAGGTGCACAGCTTAAACTGCGGGTTCTGCAGCATCTTATATATCATCTTAATGTTTTTCGCGTCGTCGTCACTTTTGGCTATTATCCAGCACGACTGGTCATCTACCTTACTTAGAGAGATCCAAATAGGGGACCAAATTTTCATAATCTCCCATTTTTTAAAATAGCTCGGATAATCATACATGTAAAAATGTCTCGCCATTTCGTAGTTTTCCGCACTAGTGAGCGACACCACATTCGGCTGCGTTTTTACAATCTTTATTTTATTACACATACTTAAAAAAATGTCAAAAAAGGATTTCACGCTTTCGTTCGTGCTTTTGGTTTTACTAAAGTAGATGTTTTTCCACATCATATCATTTTTTCTCAAAATGTAGTGGCACTGGAAAATGAAAAGCAGGCATGTTAGGAGGCTATCATAACCTGCGTTGTGTTCGTCACTCGTTTTGGCGTTTGCCTGACAGTCGTGGCGTTTTCCTTGGGGGAGCGCTAATACTGTTTCATCGGGATGCATATTTTCTTCTTCTACATCCCAACGGATAGGATGTTCATTATCTGCGCGTCTTTTTGCCTCTTCTTTCGCATCGATGGAAGCGCACCTCTCTGTGGTGCCAAGAAAATCACCCACTGCATCACTTGGTTGATCCCCCAACTTTACAAGTGGGATAAAACACTGAGGGAGGTCCGAATGGCCATTCGTAAAATTAAAAACAAAATCGAAATCGTTGCTGGCCGAAATTAGGGAAGCCATGTACTCACATAACCCCTTCAAAGTTGCAGGGCCATTCAGCGCATATAAATATTCATTCGTTTCGTTCAAGTACTTAGTATCAAATGTGTAGGGAAATAATTCAGTCCATTTATTCTTAAAAAGGCTAATCGAATTTGGCAGCTCATGATAGAAGGTCTGATAAATGTGTAGGATGTCATAAAAGCAATTATGGCCAATGATGATTTTTTTATTTTTTATAATTTCATCAAATAGCAACCTCACTCCAACTGTTTGGTTTATTTTCTCTATCTCCAATTCTAGTGCCCTAATTTGTTCCTTGTACGAATCCCTTTCCGTTCGATAGACGGCCAAATGCTTCTTATCATTCACCTTAACGGATATGCAGAAAATGCCGCTGAAATATTTCGTTATTAACGTATGCGCAAGTAACCGCAGGTACGGGTTCTCTATTTCTATGTATAGGGGACAATCCGATGGATCATCGTTTGGCTTTGCCCTGGGTGGGAAGTCCATCCTAACTACCTCCCCTTGGTTTAACTCACCGAGGGATGAGCCTACATGCTTACAGTCCAATGGGATATCACCACTGTTTAGATGGGCAGAAGTAACATGGCCATTACTTTCAGATTCTGTCAAACCGGAAGTGCTTCCCCTGAACGTGGCACTTTCTTCTTCACGCCGCCCCCCTCCATGGACGTAATCCGTGTACACACCGTTGCAATTCCCCCCGTTGCTGCCATCTCGTTGAAAGGTTGCATTGATGTGATTCGAATGGGGCTCCCCCACATCTTCCGACCGGTGTAATGATCTCCCATCTGCACAGTTGGTCTTCTCCAGCGATTTTGTTTTATCCCCTTCTCCGTGAGTGAACCTCCCCTCAGGATGGGGCATATCCCCGCGAGTGAGCCAAATCCCAATCTTCCTTATTATCTCAATCACGGCTTCCTTATCCTCGTCGTCCACAATTTTATAATTTTCTATCTCTTGAATGATTTTCTCTACATCTACTTTTTTTTTTCTGTCATCCAATTCTTTGTCTTTGGCATCCCCCGTTTTAGTGTTACATTTATTCA
Source organism: Plasmodium vivax (assembly GCF_000002415.2). Taxonomy (NCBI): domain Eukaryota; phylum Apicomplexa; class Aconoidasida; order Haemosporida; family Plasmodiidae; genus Plasmodium; species Plasmodium vivax. The sequence goes on along the minus strand of NC_009917.1, from coordinate 2,596,840 downwards.
TCAAATTTTTTAGCTCGTCGATTTTTTCGAAGATATTTTTTTTCTTTTCTTCCTCTTCAGGTGGCGTTAAATAACCAACACCATTACAAATCCACTCGTTAAAATCGAAATTATTTTCCTTTAAGAAAATGAGAGTAGTTGTGGATACACTGAAGTACTTATTTTCCTTTGGAAAAACATAAATGCAGTAGGGTGATATGTCCCACTCTTGGTTACCCTTTAAGCAGTACTTGTGGTCTACTTGTTCATTCCCTTGTCTTGAAACTTTAATATTGTGTATATTCATCTTACGAAGTTGTTCCTTTTCTTTTTTCCCCCCTCCGTCTGCTACTCGTTTCTCCTTCTCCACTGTGTCATTCTTCCTCGCCACGGTGATTCCAATTTGGCAAGGGAAAAAAGATTTGGCTCCATAACAATGGGCTTCATAACTGGAATCAATAGATATGTACCTCTCATCCTTTAGATGCAGCCCTGTGTACTCCACGTCAATCGAAACGAAATCGCTGTCATGGATTTTGTGAATTATCTCCCTGTGAATGTCATTCCAGTTATTCACATTGACACTTGTAATCTTGGAGTACCTTCTTTTCAACATACCACATTTCAGGATTGCATTTTTCTCTTTTAAAACGAAATTTTTAAAGAAATAATTCGCTACATTTGACATCATAAAGTGGGGCAAGCTACAAAATGGGGCAATGTGCAAAAGGGGGCGATTCTTTCCCTATTTTATACCCCTTCATTAGGCGAACAAATTCGGAAAAATATCACATCAAAAATTAAGCGGCGGTGATCTGCATTCTACACGGGGGATTGTAACTATTTCTGCCTTGGTAAACGTACAAAATGGGGGACAATCGACGGGGTACAAACGTGTAGAAGCGGTTAAGGGGTGGAGGAACTTATGCCTTCTGCAAAGTTCTCACGTAGCTGTGCTGTTTTGCCCTAGCAGAATGGGGGGGTAAAGAATTTGTTTCCTTTCATGTACCGCCAGCATCGTCAGCCATCCATCCATATGTCGTATCATTTGCGCGCCTACGACATGGTTCACTGTAGATGCGGAAAACAGCCGAATGGGAGCAAATCCAGCTGAACGGGCTAAAAAAAAAATATATCCAACGTGTTCCCCAGCTATTCAATTTTTACACAAAACTTTTCCCCGTATAGTTTATTACTCCCATTTTTTGTGAACAAAAAAAAGGTTGTGTAAGTTTCTACAGAAGCGGAACCGAGCGCGTACATCCTACTGTTGAGGCGGCATCTAGGATGTATGCATTGTAACTTTGTGCTTTCCAACATGTGCACGTAACACTCTTTCGCGGCTGTCATTTTTGGGGTTTTTGGTAAAGTTAGGGCCTACTTGCACCCCAAATTAGGAGCAAAAAAAAGTGCACAAAATGGTGCTTGCAAACAATACAAAGTAGGTACAAACAAAAAAAAAAAAAAATCTTCGCCATCCCTTTGGGACCTCACTAACCACGCAAACATAAAAAGAGTATAACACTGTGTAGAATCAATCACAAACAAATTTTAAACGAAATGGAACAGGCGCGATGAAAGGTACTCCCATTTGGCAGATAAAAAGTGGAAAAAAAATGAACTCGACAAATGGGATTAACAAAAGAGGCGCGCGCAATGTGGTATATAAGTACACATGTGTATATATGCACAGATGAGAAAAAAATTAACAATTAAGATTAGGAAAATGTGGGGGGCTCTCTAAAACAGAGGTGTTCCAAAGTGGGAGAAAAAAAAAACATTCATCAGTAGGTATGCACCTATACACAGCGGTATACATACCCAACTACAGACATACAAAAAAGTTCCTGTTATATGGCAAAAGAACCGTTGGGGGTGCAAAAAGTCGCGCCGCTTCTTGCTGCCTCTTACTTGAGCGCTCCCCCCATCTGCGCAAAAGTTTATCCTATTCGGTAGGCACTACTACTTCTCCCGATCCGCTTCCCTAATGTTGTTATTTTCATTTCGATACACATTTAGGGGGACGTTGCCATAGTTAGACTCACTGGAGAGGTTATACATCTGGGACGTGAGGTTATTATCGTTGCCGAGCTTGTCCAAGCTATGGCTGGTGAAGGTGCCGTTTTGGGAGAAGCCGTTATAGCTGTAGTTGTAGTTGTCCAGCAAATTCTGCACGTTGAAATTCTGCTTGATGCTTAAATCGTGGAGGCTCTTTAAATCGGCCGGCGCGTTTCCGTACGCGTTGCCGTACCCGTGGTTAGCGCTGAGCAAATTTTGACTGAAGTTGGGTTTGCTATTCAAGTTGGATTTGCCGTTTACGTCGAGCTTGCGCAGGAGGTTGCTCATGTTGCTTGCCAGGCTGTTTTCATAACCTGGCACGTTGTTGCTGCTTAGTCCAGCGTCTAAACTGTGCACGCTAAAACTGGGGGCACCAGGGACGGCTCCCATGCTGATCGCGGTACCCGCGTTACCCGCGTTGCCGGAGTTACCCGTGATGCCGGGGTCCACCGCATGGGAAGCGTCACCTATGTGCCTCAATTTCGAGACGTCTAACGATGGGTTGTACGAGTCCACGTGCGAACTGTTTATGTAATTTTGAGAAACCTGGTAAACGGAGCTACCGCCAGCGCCGCCGCCGCCGCCACCACCGCCGCTGTTCATGTAACTGTTCAGTATGTTTGAGTACTTGTCAATTAGCGCGTTGTAGCTGCTATTGGCGATGCCGCCGCGATTGTAGCTGGCGTCGTTACCGCTGCCGTAGTAACCGTCGGCATTGCCGTAGAGGCTGAGGATGGGAGCTCCATTTAAAACGCTTTTGTCTACCGATTCGGACATGCCGATGCGGCTGTACTGGTTTATGCCGCTGCGCTGTATGCCCCACTTCTCCTCAACATCGCTATGCAACAAATTGCTGAACTTGTCAACTACTCTCTTTTTTAAAAAATCTTTATTACCCCCAAGTTGGTTCGCCTCACTCGTGTAGTCCACTCCGCTGATGCGGTGCGATAAACCACTTAGCAGCCTGTTCGCGTGGTTTTCCTTCCCCCCTGCGTAGTAACTATCGCTCGCGTTCACGTTCTCAATGCCCATGTACTCCATTTTGTGGTCGTCCCTTTTGTTGCTGTCCCGTCTGTTATCACCCACGTTACCGCTTGCTAGGCTGCTACCCACCGCGTTGCCGAGGTCCGATTTGGTTCCCTCGATGGAGGAGACCTGTTGCATTTGCTCATTTTGGGTTCCACTCTCCGATAGGGAAGCACCAACCGATTTGGCCTTCGCCACAGAGTCCTTTATCTTCGTTACATAATTGTTAAAATCTAGGGTGGTTAGGAAGTGGACAAGGTAGGCGTGGTTGCTGTTGGAGCTTATGTTAACCATTTCGTTCATGACACTGACTAGCTTTTCATTAAAGGTGTCATTGTACTGTAGTAACTTTTCAATAACTTGATTTAAATCGTTATCCTTCTCCTCATGATTGTTATCATGCGGATCGTCGTCCGCCTCTGCCATGTCTCCTTTTTTTGTTTTGTTTTTCTCCTGCTCATCCACCAGTTCGTAGTTTAATATATCTGTGAACAACTCGTTTTCTATTAGGCACTGGAAGAAGTAGCAGAATTTGAAGGACGTATCTATCAGCTCCAACAAAGGGTTCGTTATATCCTGAACCCGTAAGAAGCACTTGGTGGCTACCTGAGAAATGTATAGGTCATGAATCGATTTGGTGTACTCAAAATCTTTCGACTTGTGAATCTGCGTAATCATCAACTTGTATTCGTAGTTAATGATATCCTCTTGCAAATACTTAATCAAGTGGAAGAAAAAAAACTGCATCTTGTATCTTATCGAAAACAAGTGAGAAAAAAGCAGCCCCCCTTTTTTAAAATTCAAATATTTGTACAAATGCCTATTATGGTAGCATAAAATTTTTAAATTGTAATAAATTCTGCCCAAGAGGAAAAGAAACTGGAAAATTGAATTGTACGTATAGATGGTACTCGTGTTGATAATAAGAGCTATTGGCCAAGTGAGCTTGAAATAAATCTCTATGTTATTCCACAAATTCAGTCCGCTATGAATTTGTATGTTCTTATTTATCTGCTTGTCATAAAATATCAGCGTTTCGTTGTCTATGTCAATTTCGGGAATCTCTATGGGGGACTTGTACGACTGGTGGAACCATTTGTGTATTTCCACTGAGCAGTCATAGGAGCTGAACAGAAGCGCATTTTTCACGTTATCCCTATTACAGCTGGTTATTACGGGGTTTAATTCCCCCTTCTTCTGGCTATTCCCATTTCTGTACAGAATCATCTTGTTGATATTTCTCATTTCGTTTTGTATCGCTTCCCTATTCTTTTCGTCTCCCATGTTAAAAAAATTCTTCTTGTAAATAGGCGAGCGGGCATTCAGCGTCTCACTGTAGAACCGTTTGAACCATTCATTCAGTTTGTTCTTCTTTTCCAGCAACTTGTGTTTGAATAAAATGGGGCAGGTATAAAATCCTATGTAGCCATTTCCAATGTCGAGGGTGAATGCTTGCGTCATATCTAATGCTCTGATATGGATAATTGGCTTAATTTTATTTTTCGGGTTATTCAGCTGGAGGGTGTACTCATCCAGTTTTTGTATGTACACACTGAAGGAGTGTTTCAGGCAGTTAATTCGCACCCGGAATTTTGTTAGCGTGTTTTTATTTATATTATAAAATGTCTGTTTATTACTCTGGATTTTCAGCACCGGTTGTTTTATAGCTTCTTCGTAATTTCCTTCCACATGTTCACTCATCAGGTCATCCTGATTTGCTGCATCTGCACTGTTGGCATTCCTCTTCCGTAAGTAACCTTCATCGTTTTCCATATCTTCGTACAGCCTCTTCTTTTCGTGGTTTACATTGTCTGCCCAAAGTTTGTTGTTCAGGATGGACTCCCTGGCGTAGTCCACGGTGTAGCTGTTGCTGTTGTGGACAAAGGAGGATATGCCTTTCCCCCCTATGTAGAGAGAGACCTCCACTTCGACGTCGCCCAGTACCACATGGTTGTGCTTATCCCCATACTGAACAGGGGGACCTGTTTGCTGCTCCGAGGAAGCATCCTCCTGTTCCTGTGCGCCGTTCTCCTTTTCGAAAAATTTTACCTTAATTTCAACGGAAAGGCAATCTCCAAGAGATCCCCAATACCCCAGGGAGCTGTGCAGCACGTCCGTTTTGTAAAGCAGCGGGTTCTTCATTGAATGGATAACCAAGGCGAAGCAGCAGCCGACCAGGAAATTATCCGGAAAATCCTGCTTAGCATTACTACCTACAGCGCCCCCTTTCACGTTTGCCCCATTATTACCACCTATGTCTACAAATTTGTTATCAAAAAAATTGTTAAAATTTACCGAAAAATCAAAGCCGTGCTTGAACCCCCTCAGAATCTGTTGCCGATAATTGTTAACGCACACACTGAACACGTTATCATAATCGTAGTAGTTTTTTTTGCTCAAGGTTTGTATACCTTTATAAAAATCATTTAGAATGATCTTTTTGTCATACATATAGCACATGCCACCCAGTACCAAGTTGTCGTACTTTTCTCTTTCGAAAGAATCGTACGAAAATTTTTTGTAAGATATTCTTGGGTAGAAATATTTCGAAATGATATTTTCCGAGTTGTCATTATCAAAATGGTATCCATTTGGGCTACTAAAAAAGGTGGACGCATTTAAGTCCCTGTTGTCTTCACCAAATAGTACGTCATCTTCACATTTCTCCAGAACTAACTTGTCCTTTTTATTTTCATACTTAGTCTTGCAGTACTCTTCCACTGACAGGGATGAGTTTTTCCATGCCAGTACTTTCAGCAGAATTTCATTTTTCGAATTTGGCGGTGTATGCATGAGAGACCAGGATTTTTCTAAAAAATAATCGTAAAAGTCTCCATTGTTCAGTAGATAAATGTCCCTAAACAGGTCGAAAATTTTAATCAAGTTGATGTCCTTAACTATATATTTCCACAACTTGTATGCGATGATGCTTCTTATCTTTTCTATGGTAATGTCGAATATTTCCTTACAGTACAGATTTATGGTTTCATTTTTGTTACCTTCCGAGGAAGATTCCCCGGAGCGGTTGTCCGAGCTGTCATAGCTGGAAAGGTCTAAAGAATGTAAGTGGCCGTGCCTGCTGGGGATAGATTCACCCCTCCCAGCACCCACACCGCTTGTCCTGTTCGGCCCGTGTTCGCTTCCTACACCGCTGTAGGGCTTCATCGGACTGGTCGCTTGCTCCAAATTTGCAACTTCCTCATACCCTGCAGATGGAGAAGCTTCATCAAACGCTTTGGACAAAATCTTGGTGATCGCGAAAAGCTTCACGATATCGCTGGTGTTCCATTTGTTGCTCCTAATTAGTATGCGAATTGACTTGCCTATGAAGAGGATTTTACGACCAGCCACTTTATCTAGGCAGCAATCAGGTAAATTTGAAACGGATTGAAAGAATAGGTAATTCCATTCGAAATTTAAGCTCTGGACATTGGTTAACGTTAAATTTTCGTACAACTCTTCGGGGGAGAGAAAAATCTTCTTATCATCAGAGTAGATGAATTGCCTCTTTTGGATAAAAAATTCGTAATACGGGTCTAGCAGCTGGCCATAAAGTATCCAGGAAAATATTTGATGGAGTAAAATTTTCCCCAAATTTTTGAAATACCTGTGATATATGCCTTTAATTCGTGAATTTCCGCTCAAGCAATTTTCGTACAGATAATCCATCAGTTCTTTTGTTTTGTTTCTACTTTCTCCTTCCAGCACATTCTGTTCTTCCCTCTTTTGAAATTCTAGATAGTTTTTTATAATGTTTATAATTATGATAATTTCCTCTCTCTTTTTTTCTAACATGGTTAGAATTTGTGTTAATGGGGTGTTGCTATTATTATTTATGTATTCCTCAATCTCGCTAATTTTTTTCATGTACCTCCTCATGAATTTACTTATTTCGTTGCTTATACCATTTGCGTAGTATCCATACGGACTTACCCCATTTAACCTTTTGATGTTTTTTAAAATTACCCCAAAGTAGTTATCTATTTGTTTTTTTTTTTCGTCTCGTTTTTTCTGGTGAGAATTTCTCAAATGATTACTGTCTTCCGATTCGTTGTCAGAAGATGACTCGTATGAGGAGCTGTTCGATGAGGAGCTGTTGGACGAGGAACTTGCAGTGCTGGAGATGTCTTCATCTCTTTGTAGCCTTTCTCTCGTGCCACCCTTCCCCTTCCTCCCTTCACTTAACTTGTTAAATTTGTGTACGTGCGTCAGGTTTTTATAAATCGTGTTCTTTTTAACCAGCAAGCAGAATACATTCATCACGTAAAAGTAGTAACCCAGCTGTACAATTTCGTTGATTATTTTTATTTCTGAGTTTAGAAAAATGTGAATGTTCTTATTTACTTCAAAGCAGTATTCATCTATATTTAAGTTGTTTTCCTTTTTCGTTTTATTTCTCCTTTTATCCGCTAAAATTATGATGTCCCCCGTTTGCCCTATAAGGCTAAGTATGATCTCGTGGATCATCTTCACTTGAGGTGTAATTCTCAGGGTGTATGTGTGTGTGTAGGGGGGGGATAATACATAAACCCGCACAGGCACGTAGGTAACTGTGCTTTTACGTGGGAATATCTTTGCGTGCGCATATGTATGAAGGTACATATATGCTACTTCAGAGTGACATTATGCAAAAGATTTGGTGGCTTTTTGTGGGGGGCTGGGAGCTTGCTCATAAACGTTTATAAGCTCGGGCTTCCCACATTTGTGCCTCTTCCCTTACATTTTTCATTTTCTGCTTTTTTCCTTGTTTGACATTATGCCGATTTGTTCCCTTTCGTATATTTAAAAGCCCTCTTCGTGTATTTTTTATTTTTTTTATATCCCTTTTAATCTTCCTTTTTAGTGGACTTTTTTTTTTTTTCTTTCGTGTAAACAAATTTTTACGCTTAAGGAATGTCAAAACCTGCAGCGTTTTACACATTGGGGGAATTGTATCAGGACCGGTCCGTGGTGCTACATAATATTTTTTTCTTACATTTAGAGGTTTACACAAATTGCGAAAAAGTAAAAATAGTTTACTTTAGTAAAGAAGTAACCATTTTTTTAGAAATTGTTCATATTCGTAAAGAAAAAAAAAAAAAGTTTAGTAGTAACAAAACTTCAACATTGTGTTATAAGTTTAAAAAAAAAAATTACACAAAAAAAAAAAAAAAAAAAAATTCATTACATAATTTTAAAATTAAAATCCAATACGAAGGAAAAAAACGAATAGGAATTAAAGTATGGCAAAAATTGGGTAAATAAAAATGGGGTCTCAAATCAGTTATCTTTTTACAATTCATTCGTGTATGAAAATTACGCATTTATACACAGCTTACATGCGTATGTACGTGCTAATGTACATAGGGGTATACACAAATGTGCCATGCGTACGCACTGGAGAGGAAAAAATATTCTCTACATTTTTGGAGGAAAAATGCGAGTTGGCACTTTCGCCTGTATCTTCTCGTGCCGACAAATTGTTAGGCTTTCCTACGTACACAACGCGCACCAATTAAAAGAAAAAACTCTTTAAGTATTTGTTATAAACCACGTCGCATTTCATCTGCAGGTCCAGTAAATCCCCATCGTTGTTTATGATAATGTCCGCGTACTTTATTTTCTCATCCGTTGGCAACTGGTTTCTACGGAAAAGAGGGGGGAAATTAAAAGCGTTTCCGTGAATTCACCGAACTGGGGGTTCCGGTAAATAAGTACGCACGCGCACGTTGAGGCGTATACTTCCCCGCGTTTATTAAGCAAAGGGGGGTCGTGCGGCTTGCAATATGTGAGAACAAACATTTTTGCCGCGCGGCAATTTGGGCGAAAAGGCATTTCCATATGAGCAGCAGTGCTGTAGTGCGGCAGTGCAGCGGCCCCTAAATCTGCGCGACGAAGCAAACGCAAGGGGGCCCATAAAAAGGAGCAACACGTGTAAACATATGCACATGCGTATTCATTACATATAAACCCCCCTTTTTTGCGTCAAGTAGTGCGCCGGGCCAAATCGGAGGCGCTAAAAAGCTGGCGCTTTTACAACGCTTACTTGATTATACTCATTGCCGTGTCGTACGTGCAGTTTTTGTCTCGAGATAATATACGCGTTATCTGATTCTTCACGGACGATTTAAGAAGTATCACTGGGCTGGTCAATAAATACAATTTAGTTTCAATTAACAGAGGGGCCTCTATCGCTACATTATATTTAAAGTGCAGAAATTTATACTTTAAGCATTCCTTGATTATCTGTATTATTATATACGTGTGGGTGATTTTATTAATGTACTTAACATTTTCCTCATTGTTAAAGACAATTTTTCGTAGCAAAGTTCTGTTAATAGACTTGTCATTGTTCAGGATGTCCTCTCCGAAATGCTTCAAAATTTTTTTGTAACATGTTGATCCCTTTTTGTATATCTGGCTAGTTATTTCGTCCGCATTAATAACAACCACGTCTTTTTTTTTTAGAAAATTACAGAATGTTGATTTCCCCACTGCAATTCCTCCTGTGATACCGATTAGACATAGATAGTTTCCCAAAAAAAAATTAAATATTCCTAATAGACCGAAAAACTTATTTATGTAAATTAAGAAGCTGTTCATAACTATTGTGCTGACCAGGGCATATTTGTGATTCTCTATTTTCTTGAATTTGTTTTTTCGATTTATAAACCCAATAGGAATTGAACCTAGTGCCAGGAAGCATGGAATACATTTGTCCAAAAAGAATGTTAAAAACATAATTGTCTCCTTCCTGTTAGAGTCATATTTTTTTGTGTGTTCGTTTCTGCGCGGCGATTGTTTTGGCTGATCACTTCTGCGGTTTGTCTGCGCGTCGTGGTTTGTAGCGGTTTGTAGCGTTTCGTCGTGGTTCGTCGTGGCGGCTCTTCCTAGCGGTTCTTCCAAGCCGCTCTCCTGCACAGCTCCCCTTCGAGGTTCCCCTTTTTGGCGCACCTTCTCCCGCTTCAGATTCAGCTGCAGCTTTTTTTTCCTACTTTGTTTGCTTGGCGAATGCGTACACAAAGGAGCGTCCCCTTAATCTTCCGATGCGCCGGCCCTTATACTACTTAACCACTCTTGCAATATTTGCAAATCTTTTCCTGCTCAAAAATGGGCTATTCACACTACAGCTGGTACAAGTACACAGCAAAGAAAAATCCGTTTTTGTTTTGTCTATCGTGTGCATAAATTTACAGGGGGGACTGTACATACGTGTTGGAGTTTTATAAAAAAAAGGAATTAACGCGTTGCATACACATGTGCACATATACGTACTTACGTACTTGCGTACGCACGTACGTACGAAAGTTTACGCCTCAACACGGAAATAACACGTTTGGAACACAAAAACAAATCTCTCGAAATGGACTGATACAATGGGGCTGACGAACTATCGCACTGTGCGTTTCATTTATCATTAATCATATGACGAAATGGAGCAAAAAAAAAAAAAAAAAGATATGCATAGGGGGGTAAACTTGTCATCCTAATATATGTAATGCTTCCACGTGTGCGTAATTATATCATAAAGCGTGCTTTTATATGCATTTCGTTATTTTTTTATTTTTCTTATAAAATGTGATAAACTCACACTTATTTATTCATGCTTATGCATATTGTTATTAACTCTGAATGGCATTTTTTTTTTTTTTTTTTTTTTTTTCAATTTTGGAAAAAAAAAAATAATTTGTAAAAATAAAATATAAACGTTTGAATGTGGATTTTTTTCAGTACACAATATACACTGCATAGCGTTGACTATAATTATTTCTTTTAACGGAAGGGAAGAAGTGGTACACGCGCGCGATTAAAAAATGTAAAATCAAAAATCACGTTTTTCCATATGTACACAATTGCCTACATACGTACAATAGCAGTGCATACCTGTTTAGGCCATATGCGTGTTGATATGCGAAATTGGCATGACTGCTCTGCTATGCTGTGCTATACTACACTATGTTGTGCCACGTGATGCTCACTTTCATGCGTACATATTCCCACATCCGCACTCGCGATCTCTTCCAATTCAGAACTAACAAAAAGAGGAGTGTCAATTACCGTTACCGCCAACTTTTTCCCTCAAGTTAAAAGTAGGCAAATTTGGTCAACAAAATAAAGCGTTTTTACTACTGCTTTATAACTAAAAAAATACGGAGCTTACATATTCGTCACGTTGACACATGTATGTGTTAAAATCAAATAACGTTTGTGAAACAAAATTGCGATGGCAAGCACTAAACACACGGTTGTTGTTGAAATAGTGCAGTTGGAGTAACGTAAAAAATGAACACATATTTTGTGTGTTGATGTCTGCGCTGACATTTATGCTAATAATGCAGAGGCCAAAAAAAAATATTCAGGCCACCAAAAAAAAAAAAAAAAAACTTAAACTGCGAAGGGGCAATTCGGCAAAGGTAAAATGATAAAACAGTGGTATAATCGCGATAAAGTGACTGCACGGACTGGCTCCACTGCGTAGCCAGGCGCAAAACGGACTTCAACTCGTATAAGCGGTTTTCAGGGGGGGAAATAAAGCTGGAGCGGGCTATTCATGCGTCAAAACGTACGCACATGAACAGATAGGCCTGATCGCTTATCTTCCCTTAAATCGACGATTCGAATAACTGCTTTAATGGAGAGACCACTTAAAAGGGGAACAAAACTGAACTGCGTCAAATGGTCTGCGCACTAAACAACGTTGTTCGTGTGCTCAAAAAAAAAAAGAGCTAGTTAATTTCATTTGGCTGACTTTCTTTTATTCAGAATGTCGACAATGTTATGGGCCACGTTCATAATTCCATTTAACTGCAATCCACATTTGAAACATTTTTTATTTTTCTGAAACATTTCAATGAAACACTTTTCACAGAAATAATGGAAACATTCAGTGACACTTGGATTCATTTCGAGTTTCCATTTCTTTTTGCATTTTATGCAAGCAAATGGGAGATTATTTTCGCCGTCACTCGAGTCGCTGTCAGAGTTTTCCTTTTCTGTGCAGGAAGAAACAGCGGACGACTCGGGGGATTCCCCTCTATTATTTTCCCCTTCCTTTTGCGCACTTTTCCCATGTTCTCCATCACCCCCATCTTCGCAGTCGCCCAATTCTTCCTCCCTCTCTTTTAACTTTCGCAACATTTTTTCGTTCCACTTTTCTAATTTTTCCTTTCGGAGAGCTTCATTTCTCTTTCGCTTTTCCTCATACTCCTGTTCAATTTTCCACCCACTTTTGTAGTCACTTCTGTCGTGCAAAAAAATGCACGTGTCTCCAAATCCGCAATAACCCGTTTCTTTGTAGTCCTTACATATGCACGGTTCATAGTCAATCCTCAGAGTGACTCTCACATTCGCGCCGCTATTTCGTACCGGGCCGTACAATCCTGTGTATTTATTTTTGGCCAAGCTATCTTTGCTGATCATCAGAGCTTTTTCGTGAGCGTCCTTTCCTCTATAAACATTGTCCTTTAAGTTCCCCTTTAGTATTTCTTCTCCTATTTCGATGTTTCTTTCCATTCTGGCCCTATAGTCATTCTTCGAGTCTTCGTCTATATCGTACGAGCCATAATTTTTCGAAACGCTGAAATCTCCTTTGTACACCCGATCTTCTGCTACGTTAGGCTCTTTAACGTCTTCACTCTTTGATTGTATCATCAGTTTGTGTTTTCTTTTTAAGTGCATATTGTTTTCCTCATTCATCTTTTTTAATTTTTTCTTGAACAGAAATTTGCACACCACATCGTCTTCATCATCGTCATTATTGCCTTTTCTTTCGTGTAAATCGCCTTTTTTAATATGCCCGTCTTTTTCATTAATACCACCTAAGGTTTCATCATTTGGGTCTTCTTCCCTTTTGGCTTTTTTTTCTGCACTGCTATTTTCTTCTTCATTTTTTATATCCTCCGTTTTCTTTCGATGTTTTAAATTACTTATGGTTCTCTTCCTAAACATTTTTTCCCCCTGTCGTTTATAAAATAGTAAATGCTTACATGTAGGTGATGGATCACTTATGCGTAAACGATCTGCGTGCAGGCGTCGTCCGATGTGTGATTTCCATTCCTACGCAATTCTTCAGAACAGCGACCTCCGACAGCTTCCTATTTGTTCGTTTTCCGTGTGTAGCGCGATTGGTGGTATTTATATTCAGTTGGGCTTTCTTCTACTTTCTTCCGCCGTTACTGTTGCGTTGATTCCGCGTTACTGCAGCGTTACTGCCGCGTTTCTCGCTCCTTCCGATTCGCTCCACGTACATTCAAGGTTGCTCTTATGTGCAAAACAAACAATTTTTTCTACTACGTTTGGGAGGTCTTCATGGAAAAGTGCTTCTCCTTTTAAGGGAACAGAGGGACGTCTCCAAAAAAAAAAGAAGAATGCATTTGTGGAATTTTCTCACCACTTGTCCAAAGGGCTATTAATTTTGCGCGGTTTCCTTGCTCACTTTTATCAGAAACTTTGACCAAACGCGTCCGTTACGGTACTTTCCCCTTTTTGCTGCTACTCTCCTGCTTGCATTCGTATATGCATATATTTATATATTCACTTCCTACGTATGTTTTTTTTAATTTTTTCACTCCCCAACAATTTTAACATTTGCTCGTTAACTTTGTTTGTTTCTTTATTTTTTTTCTCTGTGCCTGTTGGAAATCCCCGCAAGTATGCATTTGCATGACAAAGTTGGCGTTATTTGGGGCCATTCATTCGTCAAGTTCGTTCAGTTCACTTTAATTTTGTTTTATGAGCAGACCAAAATTTCCAAAAAAAAGGTATTCAATTAAATGCCTTTGGGATTAACCGAGGAAGGGGAAAAAAAAAAAAAAAAAAGGCGCTAAAAGGCGCTAAAAGGCGCTAAAAGCCGCAGCCCATGCGACGCGGACTCGAAAAAGCGCCTCATGCGGAACGTTATGTATAGCACGAAAAAATAAGCAAATAGGAAAAATTAACAAAATTAGCAAAATTAACAAAATGTTTACACTTGCGAAAGGTCAAGAACTTAATGCTGCCAAAAAAACGCCTTCCAAGTAGGGATAATAAAAAAACAGAACGTGAAACTTGTCAGCAGTTCGCATACCTGCCCTCTTTTAACCGCTAAACCCACAACACCATTGCAGCAAACATTTTTATCACAAAAAACATGTGTACAATCTGGCAAGCGCTGCTAATGAGGAACTGCTTCTAAATTTTGCCTCCTTCGCGCAACCACATTTGCCTATACGCACGTGCATACATGTTTTTACATGACCACACCCTTTCGTGCGGGGGGCAAGCTGGTGTTAGTGTTAGTGTAATTGTAGGACGCTTTCACCTCAACACGTTTTCTCTGAACAGACAAACAAAACGTGAAGCCGTGAAAAATGCAAAATGCTCGTGTCGCGAACAAAATAAAACTAATACTGTGCCTCCTTTTTGCCGCCCTCCTAAAACCAAATGACGTAACAGAAGCTTATAATACTGCTCGAAATGCAGAAAAATTAAACTACATATTGAATTACAAAAACGCGAGTAGGTACCACATAGATAATAGGATAAATAAAACGTTTTTAAAAAAAAAAAAACTGAAGGGAAACACATTAAACAGCTTTAATGATGACGTGAAGACGATTAGGGAGGACATGTCGGCAGACAGTTCTCCGGTGGAAAAGTACAATTTCAAAGCAGAGGTGAATAAAGTTATGGACATAATAGTCAATTCGTTATACACAGATAAGGATGTGTTTCTGAGAGAGCTAATTTCGAACGCGTCGGACGCCTGTGACAAGAAAAGGATAATACTGCAAAATGAGAAACAAATGAAAGAAGCACAGGATATAGCGAACTCATCGGTAGCTAAAAGTGACGTGGAAAAATCCACCCCCGAGGGAGCTAACAACAATGGAGAGGTAGAAAACAAAGAACAAGTGGATGAAATAAAAAAGCTAATCATAAAAATCAAACCAGATAAAGAAACCAAAACGCTAACCATTACAGATAACGGAATTGGCATGGACAAGAATGAACTCATTAACAACTTAGGAACGATCGCCCAATCGGGGACTGCCAAATTTTTAAAACAAATTGAGGAAGGCAAAGCGGATAGTAACCTAATTGGACAGTTCGGAGTTGGTTTCTACTCCTCCTTTCTGGTGTCTAAAAAAGTGGAGGTATTCACAAAAAAAGAAAATACCATTTTTAGATGGTTCTCAGATTTGAATGGCAGCTTTATGGTTAACGAAATAAAAAAATATGAACAGGAATATGAAGACATACAATCGAGTGGGACAAAAATTGTCCTACACTTGAAGGAAGAATGCGACGAATATTTGGAGGATTATAAGTTAAAAGAATTAATCAAAAAATATTCCGAGTTTATTAAATTCCCTATCGAAATATGGTCAGAAAAAATTGACTATGAAAGAGTTCCAGACGATTCGGTGTCCCTAAAAGATGGAGATAAAATGAAAATGAAAACGATAACAAAAAGATATCACGAATGGGAGAAAATTAACGTGCAGTTACCAATATGGAAGCAAGACGAAAAAAAACTAACTGAAAATGATTACTATAGCTTTTATAAAAACACCTTTAAGGCATATGATGATCCGTTAGCCTATGTCCACTTTAACGTAGAAGGACAAATCTCTTTCAATTCCATTTTATACATCCCAGGATCACTCCCATGGGAATTGAGTAAAAATATGTTTGATGAAGAATCAAGAGGAATTCGTCTCTACGTCAAAAGAGTTTTCATAAATGATAAATTCTCAGAATCTATACCCAGATGGTTAACCTTTTTAAGGGGTATTGTGGACAGTGAAAATCTGCCCTTAAATGTAGGAAGAGAAATTCTGCAGAAGTCAAAAATGCTTTCCATTATCAACAAAAGAATTGTTCTTAAAAGTATCAGCATGATGAAAGGACTCAAAGAAACCGGAGGAGAAAAATGGAATAAATTTCTCAACACCTTTGGAAAATATCTCAAAATTGGAGTCGTGGAGGATAAAGAAAATCAGGAAGAAATCGCCTCCCTAGTTGAATTCTATTCCATCAATAGTGGAGATAAAAAAATCGATTTGGACACTTACATAGAAAATATGAAACCCGATCAAAAGTGTATCTATTACATTTCAGGGGAAAATAAAAAAACCGCGCAAAATTCCCCCTCTTTGGAAAAATTGAAAGCACTAAATTATGATGTGCTCTTCTCCCTAGAGCCGATAGATGAATTTTGCTTGTCCTCCCTGACTGTCAATAAATACAAAGGGTACGATGTCTTGGATGTGAACAAAGCGGACTTGAAGTTAAAAAAAGAAAACGATCAAAACCAGACGGATAGCCTAGATAAGCTAAAAATGAAATACGAAATATTATGCAGATGGCTACATAACAAATTTTCTCATAAAGTGCACGAAGTCCGCATTTCCGACAGGCTGATTAACTCTCCTGCTTTGCTAGTTCAAGGCGAAATGGGAATATCCCCCTCCATGCAAAAGTACATGAAACAACAAGCCACCGCGCAAGGAATGTCAGAAAATGAAATGTTCGGGGGGCAGTCAGCCAATCAACCTGTGCTAGAAATTAACCCAAACCATTACATCATCAAACAGCTAAATCATTTAATACAAATAGATAAAATGAATTCTCAAAATTCAGAAATTGCAGAACAGATATTTGACATTGCTTCCATGCAGGGGGGGTACACCATTGACGACACTGGTCTTTTTGCAAAGCGGGTCATCGGGATGATGGAGAAAAATGCCCAGACGTATTTGATGAATGTTCAGGGTAATCTGGACAGCACACCTTCAGAGAGTAGCCCGTCTAGCAGTTCCGAGCCGGCCCAGAATTCGGCGCAGGGTGATTCAACTCAGGGCAACGCAGGCGGGAGTAACCCAGCACTTGACAATCCATCCAGCTCAAGCGAGTCCGCCGGATTAAGTGAACCCAGCGCGGATGCAAGCAGCACGGGCGGATTCGGGGAAGAGAGACTGAGCGCCAGCAATTTGGACGGCCTGGGGGGAGACAACGCAAGTGCTAATGCAAATGCAAATGAAAGCTCAAATGCAAGCACAAACAGCATAGGTGCAAATGGCCTAAGCGATAGCGCCCTGAATGGAAGTAACATGAACGGCCTGGATCCAAACTTGTACAACATCGATCGAAACATTTTTAATGACAAAATGTTTAGCGGCTCGGACAAAACCGTCTTATGATGCGGGCGCACAGGACGAGTAGGCTGCCAATCGGCCCCTTTAATTATCAACCATTTTTTAAATGCACACATGTGAAGCTGCGCATGTGCATGCACGTTCCACATGGCTGAGTGGCGGAAAATAACAAGCGTGTATGTTTTCCCCACGCAGCGCTTCAACATAAGTTCCACCCATTTGTCTAATCATTACAGTGATATGTATATGTGTATGTATATGCGTATGCACATGTATATAAGTATACGCATGTATTAATATGTACATATTAATATGTATATCCTTTTTTGAATTTTTTCATCTCGCAAATTCGTTTGGAATTTTCACGTGCGTACACATGTCTGCTCTGTAAACTTTCCAAATTGTTTTTTTATTAATCTTTACCAAATTAAGAATTAAATTAACTCTGAAAATTTTTATTATGTGCGTAATGTGTGAACATTTTCGTATGCATTTTTTTTTTTTTTTCCCACTTGTAAAATAAATGCATATTCCTCCTCTTTACATTTAAAAGTTACACACTCGTATCTTACAAATGTTTTCAAACGTTTGGACAGTTCCAACGCAATTTATTATTCTCCTTTTTTTTTTCTTTTTTCTTTTTTTAAGATTTAAGCAATTTTTTTAATAGAATAATAAGTAGTACCCCTCGCACTTATCACAAAGCGAGTAAGCTCCCTCAAATTGCGCATCCCCCTTTGGAAATGTTAAAAGTATGGCAGTTTTCGTTTACTTGTGCGAGTTGGTACATACACTTTTAACGAATGCATTTTGTTGCCCCTGACTCCCCCTGGACAATAACGTAGAGAGGTCCTTTCAAAACAACGTCGTCTTCCCCCGTGCGAAAGCGTCTACATAGCTGTTCATAAAAGATGCAAAAATTCATCGACAAAGTTAAGCAGCAAAATGCACAAGGGGACACTCCCCCCAATAAGCTATTACCGGCCAAAAGGATCCAATTTAATAATATACTGTACGAAATGGAAAAAAATGCCCCACTTTGAAAATGACCTGTGAAGGGAAAAAAAAAAAAATAATAAAATTGAGAAAAAATGGGCACCTCTCTTCCGCTCACAACCGTTTGTGCACCTTCAAAATAACGCTTTAGGGAAAAGAAAAAAATAGAAGAAGACAAAGCAGAGCATGCCAAACTGTTAAAAGTTGTAAAAGAGTATTATCGCGCTAAGCTGAAAAGACGAGCATTTTCTGCAATTACAAATGATTATTATAAAATGCAGAGCCTGCTCTGCGTTCTTAAGCTAAGCGATCTTCGGAGAAGGAGGGAACTCGTTTTTCTATCCTTTCTGTAAGGCCAAAATGCGTCTAAAAAATGTGTATACAAAAGGAATACCACCGCTGATGTTGCACGTGTTTATCTTTTTTTCTCTTTTTTCTGTACCTCCTTTGCGCCTTACGTTAAGGCACTTTTCCCGTTTCGTGCTTGGACAAAATCCAACCTTTTTAATTATCTGCTCTCTTCACGCCTTCTTCTAAAGTTTGCACAGAAATAACCCCCACTTTGTCGCAACTGCGTCTATGTTGTGTGCTGAACATTCACGAGCGCTTATTTTTTTTTTCCTTACCAAAACAGAAAACATAAATGCTCAAGCAAGTTGGCAAAATGTGTCGCACAGTCGATCACCCGTTTCACTGACGCAAAACAGAGGAAAATTGTAAAATTCCGCTTCTTCGAAATTCTCAAAAAAAAATTATTGGCCACAAGAGGGGCATACTTAAAAGTACGGCGTAGGCATTTACCCACATGAATTTGTCAAAAAGTTAATTTGAGCACACATGTTCGTAATGCGTGCGTATGCGCTGGTGTGTGCATTTATACACGCAAAGTCGTTTTCTGCTTATTTATTTTATTTGTTTCCTTTTAAGGTGAAAAAAAACAGAATTGATGAAATTGTGACGAGCACATTTTACAAATGGCTGCACTTGACTGCAAAAAAAGTGGAAAACGAATTTGAAAAGGCACGTCGTTATTACATGTTAAGAAAAATGAAGAGAACTTTCTATCTATGGAAACGAAGGATAAACGATGAAAAGTTTTTTAAAAAAGTAGATAAAATTTTTCTCAAGTTGGAGACAATTGTGTCTTCTTGGACAAAAAGGTGACATCCTTCAGCAGCAACTTTCTTCATTTCATTTCATTTTATTTTATTTTACTGCCCTGTCAAATAATACATCCACGTGATGTCATCCTCCGACTTGATGATGAGTTTGCCTTAAAAAGGGAGCAAAAAAAGAAATGTCATTTTTGGAAAACTGGGTAAAAACGCTCAGCAGCGGTAAAACTTCTACACGCTCGTATATACACATTTGTGCGCCCTCCCGCTACGCCATTCGGTTGAACACCCACGTTTGCTCTTACCGGAGATGGCACTTGTCGCTTTGCACTTGACTGGTATATGAACTGTTTGGCGCGCTTCCACTTTGGTGACTTCAAATGGGACAGAAAAGCATTCGTCCGTCTTGGGGAAAAAAGGGGCGAGGCAGAAATGAGGGCAGACGGGTACAAAGAAGGGTAGACAAGCATAAATAAGGGCATATAAACATATGCACCCACGCGTACGCGCGCTCCCGCCAAGTCGACTTGTTAACGTTCACGAGCGCCTCATTACTTTTAAAAAAAACTGCTTCGCGTGAAAGAACGGATTCGTAAATGAAATGAGTGTGGTTTTTTGCGACGAGCAGAATATCGGTCCCTTCGGTTTCGGCGCCACGCTTTTCCCGATTAGCAGCCCCTGCAAGGAATTTAGCATCACGAGTGTGTTTAATGGTGCAGCAGCGCATTGTGCGTATGTATGCCCTGTGAAGAGGTGCCCTAATGCACGTGTCTACACACACATAACGCTTGCTTCTCCACCATTTGATCATTCCACTGTTCCACAAGGAAACAGTGTCGAACATTTTCATTTTTTTTTTTTTTTTTTTTTTTTCATTTGCGCGCTTTCTCTACAACCTTGTAAATGATGCCCTCCTTTGAGAGGAGCTTCAAAACGGCCTTATTCGTTTGCACATCGGGGGGGTTATATTTTACGGTAAGGTTAATCTTCTCCGTCAAGTTATTGAGTGTCTCGTTCTTTAAGAAAAAGTTTGTATCCACGGATTTAGCACTGACGGTTTTGTCGACGCACTGGAATATCTGCTTGGAGTTTTTGTTCTCCTCGTCATAATCCTCTATGACCACGTCGTAATTAATTTTCTGGTTGCACACATTTGTAAAAGATATTTCGTTTATTTGAATAGACCCCAAATCTGTGTTGAAGTAAAAGTTATCTTCAAAATCGTTCATGCTTACGTTGAGAATAAATTTAAATTTGTACGTTCCTGTTGTTTTATTGGCAAACGAGATGGTGACGTCTCTGTCGGTTTCGTTTCTAACCAGGCAGAAGTATATGCTAATATTATTAGTTTTTTTCCTCTGCAGAATTATAGACTTGTCCAAAAATGCGTACGTGTAGTCAAGGAGTGCATCCATTTTTACATCCTCATCCAGGGGGTTGTAAATGCTCACTTGCTCTTTTACTATTTCTTTTTTATTTCCCTTTACATTTGTTATGGAGAGAAATTCGTTTTTGGTGATTTCAAACTGGAGGAGAATCTTATACGCGTCTTCATATTTTTCATTCGAAAAGGTCAGCATCACATGGTAGGTTCCTTCCTTCAAAGATATGACTTTAAATGGCACGTTTTTTTCCTCCTTATTGGTTAGCTCGAATTTGTTTTGTATCTGCGGGTAGGGAAGTGTAACAGGGGTGCGTATTTTTTTTTCGCTCCTCGGTTGAGCGACCAAGGGGGGGCGCACTGCCTACTGGATGCTGCTATATGTTACGCACTTGGTTCAATTATTCTCCGTTTAACCATTTTTAATTTATTTTATTTATTTTATTTTTTTCTCAATTTTGCTGCGCCTAACTGCCTACTGCCGCACTCACGTAAAAGAAGAAGCTGTCGCTATGCGAAACGTTCAAATCTTTGTCACACAAAAGAGACGAAACGAACAGCGTCTGGTTTTCATTTAGCCAATTCTTTATTCTGATGGAGGCACTGTTCAAAACCTTCGATTTGAAATTGAAACTTTTCTTCTTTTCGTAAGTGGTACTATTTGCATAGCCTAATAAGGTATAATTCTTCACCACCTCCTTGGGGTAATAAATTACCAGCTTGGATATATGATGAATTTTGGGGAAATATTTCAAATATTTTAAGCACAAGGTGTTGTGATAGTTGTTACTGTTTTTCTTCCTCTTCTGCACAAACAGAGGATTGTAAACGATTTGAAATGTTCCGCTTTCGTTCGGTTTCACAACGTCTTCATGTTTTGCCAGCGAGAAGAAATTGTTCTCATTGGACAGGAACTTATATTTCATTTTAAAGTTCGCTTCCGTTTCGTTGCATATTTCGATGCTCTTGCTTATCTGCTTTCTGATGTCCGTCAGGAAGGTGACAATGGTTTCATTTTTTAGGCAAATTGTATTGACGCGTTTGTCGTCACAGTCGGGGTGTTCATCTCTTTCGCCTTTTTCGCAGCGGTCTGCGCTTCGTTTTTTTCCCCCTTCATTTTGGGCTTCCCCATCATTGGCGATGTTCCCACCTTTGGCGGTCTTCCCATCATCGGCGACCTCCCCACTCGGTGCATTCCCCCCTGCAGTGATCAACTTCGAATTATTCACATACGCACTCCTGCACTTTATCATGTCATTGCGCGTATTAATAAATATGTTTAAGAAAATTTTGCTGTTGATTTTATTAAATTTGGGGAGCAAATCCACGAACACATCGTTGAGGAACAAATCCTTCGTCACAAAATCGGTGTCCACGAAGATGTAAATGCTCGTTAAGTTGAAGGAAAAGATAATCCCCTTTTTTGGATACACCTGCAAGAATTTTTCGTACTTTTGCGGGTACACAACTTGAAACTGGGCGTTCATGTCGCCCCTGTTGTGCAGCTGGATTTTCCTGCCCTTTATGGAGTCCTTGCGGTGCGCGCCCTTGAACAGCTTTTCCTTAACTTCCTCAACTTGGGTAACTTCTCCCGTTTGGGTAACTTCCCCCGTTTGGGTAGCTCCTCCCGTTTGGCTAACCCGACTCGCGTCTGCGGCGCACAGCGCGCTTCCATCCTGCTGCCCCGCCTTGTTGAACGTGAGCAAATTCTCCTTCAGAACAATTTTGTAGCATATGCTGCTCAATTTAATGCTCGTCAAGTAGTAGGCTATTCTTTTCCCCCGGTAGCTTACACCCAGGTATAGGGGGATCTGCATGTTAAGGTACTTCTCGGGGAGGAACTTCACCTCGAAAGTCTTTTTTTCCTTCTTCTTTAAGGTGTGCAAAACGGAATTGTCAAACTTGACAAAGGAGAGGTAGTGCTTCTCCAAGTAGCCATAATTTAATACGTTAAAAAATATATCTTCTGAATTTTTATTGTGCAGCGTAAATTTGGAAACGCTTTCTTTATCCACATGTACATCCTCAAAATGAATTTCGTTCGAATTGTTGCTAGAAAAGGGCAATTTGAAATGCGTGGCTGATCCTGTTAAGTGGATGTAAACCATTTTGTCTACATCTCCGTTTATCATAAAAGGTATTTTGAAGTTATAATTCTTCTCTTCTTTTGGTTTAAATTGGATAAAAAGACAGATCCTACTTTTTCTCTTCAGGTGCACCTTTTTTCGAAGGTTTGTTATGGTGAGACATTCCTCATTCAGTTCATATTCTATGTAGCAGTCCTCATCATTATTGTTGCTAATCACAAGTTTTGTTTCTACCGCATTGTTGTTTTCCTTTTCTGGGAGGACGTCCATTTCGTTGTCTGCATGATCCTTTTGCATCTTCGCCTGTTTAATTTTGGATCCCGCAACATTCGTGACTTTGCTCTTTCCGCTTTTTCTACCTTGGCTCGAATCGGCATCGTTTGCTTTGCTTTGGTCTTTTTCCTGTTCCGTTTTCTCCCTAGCAGGTGTGTGTTTCTCCTTATCGGGTGGGTGTTTCGTCGTAGCGGGTGTGTGCTTCTCCTTGTTTCGCTTCTCCTTCTTGCGGCCTTCTTTCGATTTGTCCTCCCCCTTTTCCTTCTCGGCGTGTTCAGCGGCATCGCTCATTTTAGCCTCTTCGTCCACTTCATTCTGCGCATTATCCTGCTTCCCCTTTTCCTGCCGCTCCTCCTTCCTGTCACGCTTCTCCCCCTTGTGCCTTTTCTTCTTGCCCTTTTTATGCTTCCCAGGCGCGCCCTGCGCGTCTTCGCCGGCGAGCGCCCTGGCCTTCTCCTCCTCGCGCCCCTTCACCCTCCTATCCCTCTCATTCCTTTTGAAGGCAGAAATCAAAGACGAGAGTGAGCTGTCACTGGAGGAAAAGCTCTCTTCGCAGCGCTGGTCTATGTTCGTCACCCCCTTCACCTTAGCGCTGTCATCCAAAACGGGGAACAAAATAGCGTTGCCAAAGTCATAATTGTAAAAGGAAAAATTAATTAAAAAGCTAATCGCAACAGCAGTGATTTTTAAATTAAGAAGATAGTAGTCCATAATATTAATGGTCAAGTAGTTAACGTACGTTTGGTTCTTCAAAGGGTTATACTCAACAGAAATGGAATAAGTGGAGTTCTGGGGAATACAATCCCCACTGCTGATTATACGAATTTCTTCATCCTTTTTTTGTAAGTAGTATTTATAAACTAGATCAAAATTACCTAAATTTTCAATAACAATTTTGGAGACTTTTTTTCGTCCTACTAACGTTTCTTTAAAATTTATGAGGTCGTAAATATGGATCATTTGACTTTTATATTTCTTTTGCTTTCCACTCCATGTGCCTTCCTCCAAATTGAGTTGCATTTTTTCCTTGTCGAAATTTTCAACATAACAATTTATATTAATTTTACTGACTTGCGTTTTGAAATTAACCTGTAGGGGTGCTTCCTTTGACCCTATTTTGCATAGCAAGTTAAAATTGTAGAACTGTTCGAGGTGTGGTTTGAAGAACAGCTTGATTTTTTTACACCTTCCTTTTCCCCTCACATGTTTGATGTCTCTTACAAATTTGTTGCTATCGCTTTTCCGTATATTTCTCAGGTAATAATTCAGCAGGAAAAACTTACTGCTGTGAGGGCTGTCTCCCTTTCTGTTGTTTCCCTCTGGTAGGCTAACATACGTTTTGCCATTCCATTCGCTGTCTAACTCGCTGCCTGACTCGCTGTCTGACCCATTGCCCGAATCGCACGACGTATTTATGTATTCCCATTGCGGAAATTCCGCTGGGAGGATGTATTCCTTCTTGTACCTTCCATATAGCACAGTTCTCTCATTTTGCGCCCTTTGTTCTGCTTTATTTTTGCCAGAACTGAGATTTGATGAAGATGCCGACGCGTCCGACGAATTGGTGAGCGAGCACGACCAGTTGTCACTCTCGTTGTGCAGCTTAACATTCTCATAATTGTTTACATAATTGACCTTTATCCTTTTTTTTACACTTTTCCTCTCTCCAGTTAACGCACCTTTAATTTGAATATCACCCAGAATGCCGCTTCCATTAGAGTCACTTTCGTGCGAATTGCTCGACGTGGAAGTCGCACGAGCGGAGGAGTTCCCTTCCGCGATAGTTCCCTTTCCATCTGGATCGTCTACACCTATGGAATTATCCTCATTTAATTTTCTTATCTCCTTGTATAGGTACTTATTCTTCCTATAGCATGATTTCACAACGCCGCTAAATGGAACAATCCTGATGGTCTCCTTTTTGCTGTTAAACGAGTTATACGAATTTTGGTCAAACTCAAAGTGGATGTCCATTAGGTCAAAATTGATTAGGTAAAAAACGAAGCAGTAGCTTTTTCCTAATATTAAATTGTTGACGTGTATAGAAGACGTATTAAAAAAGATGAGGGGCTCAATTACCTTGAGCTCAAAATCGATGGGCTGCTCTTTCTTATCATTTACGTAAAGGTTGTAGCGTCCGCTGTAGTCCATCGAATTGAAAATGTTAAAAAGGAATCTAATTGGGGAAAAGTTATTCTCCTTTACACACCCCTTATAGTTAATACACTCAGAATTGTTGTCGTTGTTTTTTTCGCTCTTCTTATTTTCCCCGTTCTGTTTGCCGCTACTCAGCGGAATAGGGTTTCTCCCTCCGTTTTCTCCCATTTCGCTGATTTTCTCGAAAAAGTACTGTAAGGTATCCTTCGAAATGTTCAACATGTATATTTTATGACTTACCTTTTTTAACACTCCCCTGCTGAGTACAACCATTTTGCACTTTTTTGGAACTTTTTTCTTCTCCTCCATGTTATCCACAATACAGTTGTGATTCCAGTCCGCCAACACAAATAAGCTGCTGTGGTCGTAATTTTCGAATGTCATTTTGATCGGTATGCTAATTTGGCTGTAGAATTTTATCCTTATGTGAAGCACTGCGTCGAAGGTTTTCCTGTACACGTGGTGAAAGCAAAACAGTTGCAGGCGCTTCTTGTGCTTTCCCTTAATGGTTATATACTTTTTGATGACCCTACACTGCTGCTGCGGTGTGCTTGTTGCATCTCCACTTGGAATTATTTCGCTGCCTTCTCCAACCAGGTGGTTCTCCTCAATGTGCGTCTCGTTAAAGCCGCTTCCTTCTCCTTCCCCGTTACGAGGATTTTCTCCAAAATCGGACGAAGTCAAGTCGTGCTTGGTTAGGTAAAACTCGTCGATGGGGTTATTTTCGCCCGTCTTATCCTCTGCTTGTACCCCATTAGGGTTACCAACCGGGTGGTTATCTTCCGAAGCGGTTGTAGTGCCTCCCCTTTGCTTAGAATTGCCTGGCGAGTTCCCCAATTGTTTTGTCCTCTCCCCAGTAGCCTCATTCATTAGGAGATTTTTACCCAACCCCTTCACTAACGAGGTGATCCTTTTCTCGCTAAACGGGCGGAAGGCATAAACAGACGTTATGTCATCCAACCCGTTTAATGGCACGATGCTCAATTCGGCATACACCTTTACATTGGCCATATTTTCCAGCACCAATTCGCTCTTGGAATAATTGAAGAAGGGAACATTTTTGAAAATAATTTTTTTTTTACTACAGGAGAATTTTACTTCTTCCGAGGCTAAACTTACGTATAAGGAGTCATCATACACTCCATCTTCATCCTTCACTTTGGGGCTTTTTTTGTTAAAAGGGTTTGCGGAGAACTTGCAGGGGATTTGCTTCTTCACCAAATTGATGGGTTCCCTAATGTCAATTTGAACACAGAACGGAAAGGAGCTATTCGCTGGTATGGAGCCACTTAACGGCCTGATGTCAATGGCACCTTTTATCTTTTTTTCCACCTCTACATGGAAGAATAAATCGTGGCTGTTGTCGTTCACGTAGGGAACCCTAAATGAGTGGTTATACCCCACAGGTAGCAGATCAAAATTGATGTGATTTTTAAAAATGTCCACATTTTTACCGCCATACACTTTTCGTATGCGACTTTTTAAGAGTTCTAAATTCCAGTAGCTCTTCGATTCTACGACATTTCCAAGGAATTTTAAATTGTAAAATTCGTAGTCATTATTGAGCACGCCAATTTGTATGCTTCCTAAAAGTTGTTTTTCTTGACTAGCGCTCAGAGAAGTTGAAAATTTGGTTAAATTTTCTCGCACATTATTTGCATCCTTTTTTTTGTCCACATCTTGCCTCTTCAGCTTTTCCTTAACACTTTTTTTGCCCTTTTCATTAATGTCTACTTCTAATCCCTTTTTGTTAAGCTCACCATGAGGGGTAGCTATCTGCTCAATCGCGTCGATCTCGTTTGAAATGTCATCCACCGCCTTGCACTCTTCGCCTTCTACCCCTTTTAAGCCCCCCAATTGTGTGTTCCTTCTCTTTATCATTTCTTCCAACTTATTTTTATCCACTTTTATTTTAATGCTTTCCACTTCGTTTTCCCTTATCATGTAGTTGCTGTGCCCTATGTAGTAGAGATAGCCCAAACTGAACTTGTGCATTTGTTTCTCCCTAGTTTTGTACACCAAATCTTTATCACTTTTGTAGTCAAAGTAGGTGGTGTTGTTTTTCGTGCGCATCTCTACATGATCATCAAGGGTAGTAAAAAAGGAGCTGCTATTTGTGGCATTATAAATATCTTTTTTTTCTTGCACACAGGTTTTCTCCTTTGCGGCGTCACAGGGAGTGCTTCTACCATGTGTGGACTCTGAAACGTTGCTACTTTTTGCTTCCCCCCTTTTGCGCTGAGCTTCCTTTGAGTCATTCAACAAGGTGGTACTTCTATCATTCCCATCTTCATTAAAGTCTGCCTCTTTGTTGGAGGCACTCTCCAATTCGGCGCTGCCTTTTAGTTGTGCCTTCCACCCCTCCTTACTATGCCAACCATCTAGCACCGAATTAACCCTTTCAAAGAAGACCTTTACAAAGACGGGATACTTGAAGCAATTTTTTAATCCCACTTTAAACGAAATGACACTGTTCAGGTGGATGTCCCCCAAATCGTAGACCTTATCTTCTCGGCGCTGCTTCAGCAAGCTTTGAGGAATGATCAGATTGATGGAGGGCAAAAAAAATTCTACACTTATGTAAAAGGAAAAGCATAACACATTTTGCTGATTTGCCAGGTGGATATTTACGAGAAACTTTTTACTTCCTATTTGGTTTGAATAAAAACATATGTCTAAATATTTGTGCTGGTAGCGCGTAACCCCTGTGGTGGTGCTGAGAGAGGAGGACACACCACCGTAGGTGACACCACGCCGTTGTTCATTCAGTTCGGTCAAGCACCACTTGGACTTTATTTCACTATCATTTTGAACCCGCATGTTAAAACGGATGGGGGATGATTGTTGAGGATTTACACTAGATCTTCTTGATTCGTTTTCGTTCTCTTTTGCCTTGTCCCCCCGTTTTTCCCGTTCCTTTTCTTTCCCCTTTCCGCTTCTACTCCTATGGTTGGCAAATTCGAGTTCCTTAATTTCTACATGAACCTTCGCATTTACATCGGACGTGTTGCAGATCTTTATCCGCTCATTAATGCACTCATTCACGTGGCACCATCTGTAGTATAGCGTATTATCATCCGAATTGTAGTAGCTGTTTTTGCCTAAGAAATGGTCTAAAAAGTTGGCATAGCTTTCTGTTTTTTTTAATAGCAGCACTTCTTCGAATATATTTTTCACATCGCAGGAAATGGTTGGTTTCACAGACGAGGCGAAAATTTTAATGACTTCTTTGTGACAGTCAGGGGGTTGTCTGTTGGCCTTCTGCTCCTTTTTCATCCTATCAGTATGCAACACATCCGACATGAGATTCTCCACCTCGACAATGTACACAAATCTGTACTGCCTCTCCTCAGCGGAATTAAAAAGAACCATGACTGTTTGTTCCCCCTTGGACTTCACCAACCCGCTAATTGGTGAAATGGAAAAGGGGCTTTTCAAATCGGCATTTGCCTTATATTGCACACACCCCACGTTGTTGTACCGTATCACCTCATCCTTTTCTGCGTTCTTTATCTTACTCTTCAACAGTTTAATCTCGTATTTAAAGTCAAAATGTCCATCATTAATTATTTTAAAGAACCGAGTTTCTTCCTTCTTAACCTCCACAGAGTCGTAATTTAGAATGGCAGGGATAACCCTAACATAGTTATAATCGAAAAAGACAGAAATGGCATATTTGTACGTTTGGATGTGGTTGTTTTCCATATCGTAGAAGTGTACCATGAGAGGCACATTTTGAAATTTGGCCTTCCTACCTGATCTTACCTTCAGTTTTATTATTTTCGTTTCGTTTGAACTTAGGCTATCTGTTAGACACTCCATGCTTACATAATTTAAAAAGGGGTCCTCATTTAATTCTGCCACGTAGAATATTTTGAACTTTCCGGTATTTTTCACTTTGAGCAAGCACGCTTTGGTTTGATTTACCTCCACGTATTTGAAGTTAATGTCTTCTTCTAAGACGTCCCCTAGGTGGGCAGGCAATAACTGCTTGCCATTTGGGGGAGCCCCTTTCGTGGCAGCACGGTTATCCTTTAGTGGGACCCTCCCAGCGGTGGCACGTTCTGCTAGTGAGTCGAATTTCTCCTCCGCAGCTTCTTTAGCAGCTTCCTCCACCATTTCGGTGCTTACCTGAATGAATGACTTGCAAACTTCCGCTTCCACCGCGAGGGACGTGAAATAAACGTTGTTCCTCGTTTTGTCACTTTTTCTGAAGTTCTTCTCCACGTAGTTGATTTTTATTTCTTTCTTTATCATATTGACGCTATCCGTTTTGATGGTAACTGTTATCGTTTTCTTTTCACTTTTTAGTAAATTTCCTTTTGTGGGATTTATGCATAATGGGGAGTCGCTCCTCAAGTCGGCAGGGTCCACAAACCAGGCAAGGTCGCAGTAGCTGCAGTTCTTCAATTCTACACTTTTCTGCTGAACAGAGTTTAAGAGAATTTTGTGAAAGTTTAAGCAACTTTCGCTCATTTTCAGGCAGCACTTTATCCCTTCCCCCTTTAAGGACACAGAAAATATATCATACAGGTAATTGTCAACCTGTTTGTTGGCTAAGTCTACATCGTTAGAGAAAAGGCTATCATCGCGGAGTGACTCGCTGTCCCTTTTTTTCCCCCCATTTGTTATCTCCTTTGTGTAATTTGTGTCTACTACCCCATTTGCTACCGAATATATAGACAGCTGCAATTTTTCCAGAAAGGGACCCACCTTTTGGGGCAAAAAAAAAACGATCATTTTTTTCCATTTCTTGGAGAGGATGAAAAATTTCTTGGGGTACACATAAAAATCGTTATGGCTTAAGAAATTGTCGGCACTGTTAAGATCATTCGCCTGGTAATTTTTATCACTGCTGCAGGGAACACCTTCAAAAGAAAGTTCTACGAAGCAGTCGAAGTGGGAGGAGTTAAATAAGTTCAAAACTTGCACGTGTTTGTACAAATTTTTATCAATTTCGCTATTTTTCATCCCATCTGAGTTCTTCAATTTGTGCTTATCCTTTTCGTTGCTCAAAATGGAGATCATATTTTTCGTCTTCATTTTTGCTACTTTAAATTTGGGCGAATTGATATCTCTAAAGTTTTTTAAAAAATTTAGGAGGTGCTCTTCACACTCGTCTTTTAACTCCCACTGGATGATGTGCTTAAATGAGTGGACCTTTCTTCCTATCAGTACCCGGTCAAAATGGTATAGCTTTTGGCACATTACAAAGCAGTTACTTCGGGGGGCACACATAACAACGTTGTTGCTGAATATGAAATACGGGTTGGAGTAAATCCTAGGCTTATCCACCACCACAAGAAGATTTAAATAGAAGTAATTCCCAAGCAGGTCTATTAAGCATATTCTTTTTTTTATGCTCACTATTTTGCAGGTGTTAATTTTTACGCTAATCTCCGTGGATGTGCTTTTTTGCAACATTACGTGGGTGATATTTTTGTATCGAATTTGGTCCTTGTTATCGTAGGACTTGTCTACTTGTAAAAACTCGATTACGTAATGGTCTTTTTTTTTTCCCCTCTCTCCCGCTTCATCTACTGCATGTACGTTGCGGAAGTTATAGAAAATGTGGTCATACTCATCCTTTATTTCGTACTTTTTTTTTTCCAATTCTTCAAAGTAGGCTTCCTCCGTAAGTTCCTTTCCCCCGTAGAGGTACATCTTGTTCGCATCTCCATCGTTGGTTGCGTTTTTTTGGGGGTCTTCCCTTCCTTCTTCGCTTTTGCTCTCTCTCTTTTCTCCCTTATTGTCGAGGCTGTTTCTACCTTCCGGCGTTGCACCCCCTTTTTTGAGCTCGCTCTCGTCTAGCTTCTCTTTGGTATCCTTTTTCTTTTCCTTTTCCTTTTCTTTTTTCTTCCCCTTCCTTTTCTTCTCTTCCCGTTCGTCTTTACCTTTGGGGTGTTCCTTTTCTTTTTTTTTTTTCTCCTCTTTTTCGCCTTCCTTGTGATCCTCCCTTTTGTTGTCCCTCTCCGCTTTGTTGTCCTCCCCCTTTTCTCCCTCGCCTTCCTTCCCACTTCGCTTCTTCTTCTTCCTCCTTTTCTCCTTCTTCTCACTTTTGTGCTCATCCCCTGGGTCCTCAAGTTTGTCCTTCTCCTTCCCGCTTTCTTCCTTGCCTTTCTTGGCTTCCTTTTTCCTTTCCTTTTTCTTCCTTTTCGATTTGCCTCTCTTTAACTCGTTCTCTACTTGTGCATCCCCCTTTTGCGGTTCCCCCCCGTGCTCTTCCTCTTTCGCCACTTTGTCTTCTTCGCACCCGTCTCTCCGAGCCGCCACCCCAGCTTGCTCCTTCTCACTGGTAGCATAAAAGTTGCACTCGCATTTTTCCAAATTCTTCTTAGTCTGAATGAAGCTCTGCATATTAAATGCGTCGTACATCTTGGCGTCTGGGATGTCAAAGAAGTAGGCGGACGTTTTTACGTCTCTGTATTTTTCCTGCACCACTTTGGAAATTTCTTTCAGAACATTCCTCTTTCTAAAGCATAACTCTTCGTTTATAAAAAAGTAAAAGAAGTTGACTTGAACGAACTTTTGCTTTAAGTACCTGACCAGTTCTTCATTTTTGTTAACAGCCGTTTTTACGCTTCTCTCAACTTGGTTACAACGTTCTGTTGCGTCTCCGTTTGGCATTTTTTCACTGACGGTGTTTTTGTTTTTGCCTCCACCGCGTGCCTTATGAACATGCTGCGAATCAAATTTGTTATTAACTCTGTTCATTTCTACAGCTTTGGTGGTGCTCTCTGCGACTTTGCCAATGTCCTCCTCTTCGATCTTCTCTCCCGTCATCGCTACCCCATCGGTGAGTTCACTACTTACGTTTTTTAATCCCTCATCCTCTTGATATATTTTTTCCACAAAGTTTTCACTAAGTTGGATGTTTATTCTTCTTACGTACATGTTGCTTCTTCTTTCTTTCCCAATTTGTGCCGTATCATCAGCTGCTTCTCCCGTTTGTGTCTTACCCGCGAGAGGGTCCGCTATATGGGGACACGCCAAGTTGGCAGAATCGTCATCATCCTTTCCCTTCTTTGAAAGATCTCTCAATAAGTTACGCAATACAGTTTTTAATTCTTTGTAAAATGACACATGCTCCACATATTCGCTGTTCTTCATGTAGCTATTTATTTTGCTCACCTTTTTATTATACTTGATAATTTGCTCATCCACTTGTGCGTTTCTCTCAACACAGTGAGTGTTAAGTTGGCCAATCATTTTCTCTTTCAGGATTTTTTTTTCTTTGCAAATTACGATTTTTTCATACAGCCTCTCCACAGCGTTGTGCGAATTCGCGTCCATACACTGCACGTCTTTTTTCGTGCTTGGCCCTTTTTCGCCTAACATGTCTCTATCCTTTGTGTCTACCCATGGATCACCCTTTTTAGAGCTTCTTAGCAGTTCATCTCCGTCTTTTTTCTCAACGGATGAAGAACATTCCCCCGCTTCTTCCACTTTACCTTCTAAGTTGGCGTTTTTCCCTTCCTCGTCAGTGTCCCCCCTTTTCTCACTGCCATCCACAGTGCGTGGAACCAGTTCGGCTTTGCCCCAATCGGTGTGTCCGCTTAACGACTCCATTATTTTTTCGATTTGCTGCTTCTCTTTTAATTTCCGCTCAATCTTTTCTTGATATTTTTTGGTCATATTTTCATAAAAGTATTTAAGTCTTTGCGCGTCCGTTGTGGGGCTCTCCTTTGCGTCGCGTCTTTTCCCCCCCTCGCTTTCTCCATCTTTGCCTCGCTTTTCATCAGCATCTTTGCCTTTCTTTTCACCAGCATCTTTGCCTCTCTTTTCACCCGCATCTTTGCCTCTCTTTTCACCCGCTTCTTTCCCCCTGTCCGCACCGCTAGATGGATTAAAAAATTCGTCATACCCCTCCACCGGGTTCAAATAAATTATATGATTATTCTCATCCGAGGTGAGCCTCAAAAATGTGTTGAAAAAACTTTCCGAATTTATGTACTCATTTTTTTTGAAGAAAAACACCACCCCATTCACGTACAACGGGGAGAGTAGCACTTTCTGCAGGATTATCTCAAACAAGTTTGCAAAGCTGCTATTCTTTTTGTTAGAATTTTCTCCTTTGTTTTTTTTCCGTTCCGTCATGGTTAATTTTAGCAACGATTTCACATCAGTCATAAACTCTTCATCGTTGAGGAGGGCAAAGTGAAAAAAGTGCTTCACGTAATCTAAATTGTGTCTCAAATTGTACTTGTTAAAGAATGCCTTCTGGTCCATCAAGCTACCCCCCTCATTGTTTTTTCCGCTCTCCTTCCTGCAGTTGTTTTTTTTCCTATTCACATTTATCGCATGCTTATTGTCTATCTTAGATTTTATACTTCTCAAGTTTGGGGTTTTTTTGAATTTATTTTTTTCCACATTTGGGCCATTCGCGTCTTTTTCGTTATCCCCCTTCGTTTCCTTTGCGGCATGAGCATCTTTATTTGGGACGCCTACTTTCCCGTGAGATGTACCTTCCTCTAAAATTGGGTGCGGGTCTTTATCCCCATTAATTCTTACGCCGTCATTTGTGTGTATGCCATCCTCGGCTTGCTCCGGGTCCCTCCTTTTCTCTCCCACATTTAGCACTTCACTCACGTAGTAGTCCAAGCTGCTCTGATGCGTCTGCCCAGAAAAGGCAGAGAGCCCCGAATAGGTCGCATTCGCAGCATTCACCGTGTTCGTCAAACTTTCGTGCATGCTTCGGTTAGACGTCCTTAGCCTTTTGGTAGAGTGCCTATTCCGATTTACGCTCCTCTCGTGGATGATGTAATGAATGAAGCTCCTTTTCACGCTGGGGGGGTAGCTGTCCTTCTCGTTAATCTCGTTACACCACCGTATTATTTCGCCAATCGTTAGGAAGTTATCACTCTCAGGGTCGCTCCCCGTTTCTGTTTTCTTGAGGGGGGAAAAATTCAAAACGGTGTTGTTCAGCAGGTAGCGTCCAATCCCTCTATGATTCACATATTTCGGACAAATGAGCAGGAAATTTTGTTTTATTTTTTTTTTCACTTTTATTATTTTTAAATATTCTTCAAAGTAATTGTACTTGCTTTCGTTTTTCTGTATAAGTTCCTCTAAGATGGCAATTTTATTTTCTAAAATTTTGATATTCCTTTGTTGGTCATTCGGGACTGTACCTACACCGTTTGGGTCATCTTTTTTTGGAGGTATGCAATCGGCTAGTATATCATTCAGTTTTTCCTTCTTATTTGTTAGTTCATCTCTTTTGTCATTCTCTTTTTCCCTTTCCCTTTCCTTTTCGTTTTTCTTTTTTGATTTGTGTTTTCCCTTTTTGTCTTTGCAGTGCTCTTCTGCAGGTTTGCTTCCTTTTTGGCCCTTTGCAGGTTGGTCTTTTGCATGTGTGAGGTCTCTTTCCCCTGCTTTTATTTCATCCTCTGGGATGACACCCTCCCCTTCGTGCGTGAGCACTTGTTGGTCCTCCTTAACCTCGTCTCTATGCCAACTTTGTGCGATATAACTATTAATGTCACCGTTTGGAAAGCTTCTCCCCCCCCTGTCGCAACTTATTCGCTCTAACTGCCTTCTGTACACACCCACCAAGTAGTGCATCAAATTGCTGTAAAAAAAATCCCCCTCTTGGTTCTTTTCAATGTATATATGTGAGTGAATATCCAGGAGGTCATAAAGGAAGCTTTGAAAGTACTTATAGTAGTTATCCAAGTGGTAAATAAACAGGTACTTTGAAAAATTGTTAAAGTTGGTAATTTTCATTTTGTGGTGTACGTCTCCACTGTTGAGGAGGAGCGGCTTGACAATGATGTCACTTGGGTCAGCCTGCACGTGATCTCTAACGCTGTTCAGATAGGCGTCCATGCTTTTCGTAAAATTGGAATGATAAACAAACAGCTCGATACTTATTTTGGCATTCTTATACACATCCGAAGGCTCAAAGAAAATGCGAATGTCCAAAAATGAATTGCTCTTAATGATCCCCTTACTGGGAATTATAAATATTTGGGGCTTTTTCTTCAAATGATTATATTCTAACTTTTTATTGTAGAAAATAATATTTTTCACTTTAAATTTTACATCCACATTTTTGGCATTTATCAACCGATTCGTTTTGCATAAACAGCTTTTCACTTCCACTTTTTCAAAAAGAATTTGTCCATAAAATAGATGGACATCCGGGATGATGTAATTAAAATTTATTTCCACTGTGTAGTAGTTATTGTCATTCATGCATATGAACATTTGTTCTGAAAATAATTTTTCCTTTGCGCACTTATTATCAATTATAATTTTTAAGATGATGGAATGGTCCTTATCTACTTCCCTATGTTCGCATGCTACTGTTATTACGTCCTTCATTTCGGGGTTTCCCAAATGGTAGCTTAACCCTACTTTGTCTTTACTTAAATTTTTTAGCGTTATTACTCCCTCCTTCTTTTCCTTGATCGTTACATTGCCCATATTTAGGCAGACCCGCTGCAGCTCGCTGTTGCTTTCTAAAATTACCCGCTTCAGGTACTTTAGGATGTGCTCGTTGTTTACGTAGCTGTGGCAGGAGAGCTTCTCGTAGTTGCCTGCGTGGGGCGTAAAAAAAGGGCATAACAAAAGGGGCACAAACTAAACGTGCTGCGTATGCCACACAAACCGTACAAGCTACCCACGCGATAAGCGATACAGACTCGACAGCGCTGTTCAGAACAATGCAGTGCATCGAGGAGTGAGCACAACCACCCCTCTCGAGGGCTTTATCAAAGCTGGAAAACAGGTTTACCTAACTTCTGCAACTTTGAAAAGCTCCCGAGAATGTACTTGTCATCCTTTTGGTTCAAAATGAAGGATTTCAGCAAATCGGAAAAGATGCCACAAAGGCCGCTGTTCTTCGCGCAGTAGCTTTTTAAGATGCCTATGAGGTTGTACTTGCGCTTGGGGCCTTCGGACGAGTCCGTTTTTTTAGCGGAGTCGCGGGGTGAGTTGTCCATTTGGCTCTCCCCCTGGACTTCAACAGATTGGTCCGATTGGTCCGATTGGCCCGATTGACCCGCTTCGCTCAATTCTCCCGCTTCTCCCAATTCATCCACGTCACCCATTATGCCCATTCCTTCGTCGTTCCTCTCCGTGTACATCCCTTGCGCGCTATCTCCGCCCACTCGGTCGTGATAAAGGGCCAATATTTCTTCGATATGCCTGCCGAGGGTCAGAAACACCCCCGCGTACCTGCTTTTCAGCCTTTGGATCAGCCCCTTTCGCTGATTTTCATAATGGGAATTCTCGTCATCGGGTAAAAAGGCTTTGTTTATCAAGCTGTCTATGGGGTTAAATTTGCTGTTGTTTCTCCCCCCGTTTGTTTCGCGGTTTGGATCGCATTCTTGCGGGTACACTTCGTCCGTTAGCTCTCCATTTTTCCCATCAGCAGATCCACCCGCTGGTTCTCCATTTTTCCCATCAGCAGATCCACCCGCTGGTTCTCCATTTTTCCCATCAGCACACCCCTCCGCAACATCCCGCACAGTCAGAAGCAACACATTCGAGCTGTCCCTGGAGCGCAAACTCACTTTAATTTCCTCAAAATTGCAAATTTTAAGCAAAATGGTCTCCGTCACGTTTTGCGGAATACCAGGGATGAAGTAAAAAACGATGTCCTTACTGTTGTGCGGCTCGACAAAAAAATTATTCACATTCGTATACAGTAGAGAGGGAAATTTTACGTTATAAACAATTTCAACGAAAAGTTTAATTTTCCCCGTGTTTTGGATGGTCAGCAAATCCTCCCCAACGGATTTATAGTGCACATCATAATTGAGCTCCCTCTTGTTGATGCTATACTTAATGTCCGAATATCCACCTATCAATTTGAGAGGATACATGGGGCCATTCCTAATTTGACATAAAACATTAACATTGTAATACCTTTCATTTATGCTGTTATAGGTAAGCGTGATTTGTTTTTTCTCGTAAGGCAGTAAAACCCCCCTATGGGGAATTATATTAAAAACTTTATTAAAATTTGCATACATATTATTTTCTTCAAAAAACCACTGGAAGTACACTTTAAAATTGCACACATTTTTTATTTCCACTGTTTCTTGGGCAAATAAATTTTTTAAAATGTACTGAAAGTCTACAGAAGTTTTATTCATCTCGATGTTGGGATATATCGTCTTTCCGAGCAATTCATATTTTTGTCTTCTTCCATTTTCAACAAAGTGGACGATCAGATGATCTTGATAGGTGCTACTAATTTTGTTATTCATAAAATCCATGTCAAAAAATATGCGGTTTTTTTTTTTTTCCATTCCTCTCAGTTCGATTACTTCTTGCTCCACAGAAAAGGGTAACTTCGTAGACAAGGTGAACTTTACATTTGCATTTCGCAGATTCTTCATTTCGATTTCTTGCATCAATCTGTTGGTATTTTTCGAGCGGGTAACACGCTGCTTTGGTCCGTTTTCCCCACTTTCGTCTACACAATTTTGGCACTTCTCCGTGGGGTGATCCTCCCAATCGTCTTTTTCCACTCCCCCTCGCTCATTAAAGTCGTAAACAAAATTCGCAATGTCGCTTATTTCGATCTCCGGGTGAACAAACGAAGCTTCAATTTTTATTTTTTTAAAACTAGCACACAGTTTCTTCTTACCGATTGTGTCTTCATGCACGTAGAGAATGTCCTCGCACTTCTCCTCTTTGCAGTTGAGCGCGC
This sequence comes from Plasmodium vivax, assembly GCF_000002415.2. NCBI lineage: Eukaryota > Apicomplexa > Aconoidasida > Haemosporida > Plasmodiidae > Plasmodium > Plasmodium vivax. The sequence goes on along the minus strand of NC_009917.1, from coordinate 2,558,987 downwards.
TTACAATACACACCGCTTCGCTGCCCCCCTTGATGGATACGCTCCTTGGGGTCACGCCAAATATTTCGGGGCTTTCACTCCTTTTCTTCCTTTTCTTTTCGGACTCGAAGAGGAAGTACACGCTCCTGTCGCTCGTCCCTCTGTTGGAGACGATCAGCTCGTGGACGTACTTTTTGCTCGTGTGCGCGACTTGGAAGTTTATGCCGCTTTGGTTGACCAGGATGGGCGATCCGACTCCCTGCAGGGGGGAAGCGGTGTGGCGGTAAGGCGGTATGGCTGCTTGGCGGTATGGTCGTATGGCCGCTTGACTGCTTCACCGCTTCGCCGATTAGCGGTCACGCTGATTGCGCCCCCGCCGGAGCGCAGGAGCCCCTACCTGGGCCTTGAGGGGAACCAAAATGTCCTCCTTCCGATGGACGTTCACCCGCAGCGTGTCCGCGTACGCCGTCGTGTCCAAGCACTCAACAGAGACAGGCACAAAAGCAGAATCGTGCGGTTCTATGTAGAAGTTATTTTTCGAAAAGCTGAAGACAGATAGCTCGTTGGACAAGCTGATAAAGGTATTAATGGGACTTTCATTTTTTATTTCAAAAACTTTCTCCTTTACATCTAAACAGTTGCATTTTTCAAAGTCAATTATACTAGGAATAATTTTTATGGTGGGACAAGTGCAGCAAGCTTTAATGTTTAAAAATAAAAGATCTTCACACCCAGATATTTTAACCTTAACCACGATGAGGATGTACCCTATAATTTTGCTCTTTATGCTAATGTTGACACTTTGGAGATGGTTCCTTCTGACCACTCCATCCTTCTGAGAAATGTGAAACTCGCAAATGTCGTAGATTTCTTCGTCCACAAATAATTCATATTTCACATCTGTGTCTTCCGACTGGTTAATGAGGTTAATTTGTTCGCTGTACATTTTATCTATAACCATAGGTTCTATGTTGATAAAAACGGGTTCGCATAACACTTTCGGCTTGGAACAGATGGCAAGAAAAGGGAGGATCTTTTTATAACTTTTAATTTCACTTAGATAAAGTTCTACACTCGTCATGTATCTTTTCAATTGTTTAGGGCAAAATGATAAGACGATTTTTTCTTCCCCATATTTATTCAACATGCTACCATTTTTTTCAATTTTTACTTCATCTTTCAATTCGTTAGGAATATTAAACCCGTAGTGAAGAGTCAGCTCTGAATTGTTCACTATGGTGATCGTTTTTTTGTAATCAAAGCTGTGAGACACATGATTAAAGTTTATTTCTTCTGCGTCTAATAGGATTTGCGGAAAATTGCAAACACTCACTATTTTTAATTCTCTTTTCACATCTGTATACTTCTGATGAATTATGAATGTCTTCTCCGATGCTCCATTCACTTTTGGCATATATACCATTTGGAGAAGGTGGGTAGAATTTTTCAGTAACGTAAACTTTCTGCATGCAACTTCAAATTCGTCATAATTATCCTCTACCTTTTCTACCTTCATGGGAACATCAAACGGGGAGTTGTTCACCAGTTCGAAGGATATCCTTCTGCATGTGTTAATGAGAATGCTATCAATTTTGTGGATCCTCTCCCTTATGATAATTTCGGGGGCTATACTCTTTAAGTACACCACTATTTTTTCTTCCTTCTTATATCCCCTTATAAATACGAATATGACTATTTTGTAAAATGAGGCAAACTGGGGACACATTGAAATGGTGATGGGGGTGTTTGTGTCGCTGTACAGTTTTTTGCTCTTCGGGGATATGTCTATGATTTGTTGTTTTTTTTTCTTACTCCTTTTTGGCTCATCATAGCGTGATGGGAGTGACCTTTCTGAAGTTTCTGAATGAAATGCGTCACGCTGTTCCTTCTCGGGCAGTTGGTCTCCTGTGGGGGGTGTTCCCCAGCTTCGATCGTCATCGCTGCGATCGTCACTGCTGCTATCGTCACTATCGCTTTCGCCACTGCCACTTTCGCTGTCGCCCCCCCCCTGGAAGGCTTCCTCATTTTTGCATAGGGCATTTTCTACTATATTCTCGTCCAACAACTCGCTGTCCCGAATGAACGTCTTTTGGATTATTTTGTCCCCCTCGTCGAAGGTCACGTCTTTTATGTCCGTTGAAGGGTCATCCTGAAAGGCGTGCAAATGGGAGTGACTAGTTGGGTCTGCTCTTGCGGGATGGAAATTATTCTAACACATTTTAATATGCTTCAATATATCTTAATACATTTTAATACTTTTTTAAGTGCAATAATTTATGTGCAGAGAATGCTTCGCGTGGCCGCTCGCACTTACGTATTTGCACTCGTACACATGATACTTCGTTACATTGTAGGTCAGCAAAAAGAAGGACAAATTTTTAATGACGACGTTTATTTCTTTGCGTCTGTTTACGTAAACGTCGTCAGCAGTGAGGTCCTTATCCTTTATTAGCACCTCGGCCACAATTCCTTCTCCTCGTATTTTCGTGTGGGTGCTTATTCCCTAAAAAATTAAAAATTTTTTTTTTTTTCTAAAATGTTGCACACTTTGGCTTATCCGTTTGTGCAAAATAGGCTCTATTTCAATGTGCGCATTACATTTTCATAATTTATAATCATGTAGTCTTCGTAAGTTCTTTTTTGGACAGGCAGGAACGTGATCTTCATCTGCAGTTGTGCGAAAAACGTATGCGCGCATGTGTTGGCATGTATCTGTACCCTCAGAAAGGGATGGACTCCATTCGAAAGGACAAAAGGAAGCACGCCACTTTGCCGCTAAGCGAAGAGCGTCTCTATCCCCCATGTCGCCATTTTAAAAAATAAAATTCTAACTTCTATCATCTCCCCCTCCTTCAGCACATGGATAGAAGAATTAACATAAAAGGGAGGTGCTAAGCTGATTTGAAATTTATTTTCATATTTCCCAACATTTTTTATCGTTATGATTCTTTCGCTTTTCATATAAATGGGCGTTTCATTCATCTTTATCTCATTTTGCACATCCAAAATGATTTCATCGTTCATGCATCGTATAGGCAATGTAAAGCATTTACCCTGTAGTGTAGAACGGAGTTTTTGTCGATCGAAATGTGCGCTTGTGCAGTTTTACAAAGTGAAGAAAAACAAAGGGGGTGGTCCAATTATGGAGGTGCTATTTTTTTATGGGAAAGCATAACAAAGCCTAGACCCGCGGTACACGTTTTGCATACCTCTGTCTGAATCTCCAGATCGTATTCGTAGTTTTCACACGACTGAGGGTAGAATTCCACCTAAAGTGAGAAGAAATGGTTGTATTATCGAAGCGGATTTTTAACGAACCCTTATAAGTGTTACCCCCACAGGGTTTCGCATCCCCCCTCGCTCCTGCCAAAATTTTGTCTCCACAGCGTGTAATTCTGAAGACTGCCCTTCAATTCGCAAACATAAAAAAGCCATTGTGCTGTGTAAAGGCCCAACCTTGAAGGTAAATAGCATGCCGGGAGCAACCTGAAAAAATGAAGCAATAGAGGAGATAATACGAATACTAACAAGTTGTGCAAAAAAAAAAAAAAAAAATTTCCATGCTTCACATGGGAATTATTTAAAAGCCTTACCTTTTTTTTCACATCCGAAATGTGCTTCACTTTGAAGACATGATTTTCCCCTAACTCGAACTTGAGGTTTCTCGCGTTGGCATCGATATTTCTACAGGAATTATTTTTTAAGAAAAATTTTTTTGCAGAAATGTTATCACCAGAAAGGGACTTACATTTTGCTAACTGTTTTGCGGAAAGCTCCATGCGCACTCTCCGAATATGAGCAGGCATGCAGAATGTATTTGGACACCCTCGCTGCGCAATTTGTTGCCCTTTACAACGGCGAAAGGTCAAATTACTTTAACGTTACCACCCTTTCGTATTTTTTGAAAGGGGCATAAGATGTGAAGGTAACGATGTCTGGGGTGATCTGAAAGTAGTTGCAAGAAATGTTATCCTTTAAGGTGCCCTTTTTCGTCATGTCCTCATATTTTTTCCTGATAAACTCTTTTAAAGCCTTTTCTCTATTATGGACGAAGTGGGCGGGCCTCAAAAAAGGGGAACCCCCCCCTTCGTCCTCGTCACATTTAGCATTTTTTCCCTTGTTGCCGCAGCTCCCAAATTTGTTATCTTTCACCCCGCTGCAGTTGACTTCTTCCATTTCGAAAGCGTTTAAAAAGGGAGAAAAAGAGGTGAACAAATGTCGGATTGGGGCACACTTCGCTTTCTCAATCAGTCTTGCGCTATGCCATTATGCTTCAACATCGCGGTGCATTCTGTGGGAACATTTTATCTCATGTGCATGCGTATTATTTCGCGAGCGTAGGGCATGTGTATAAGTAGGTCCCTTTTTTTTTTTGATGCATGAAATGCAGTTAGACATGTGTAACGAAATAAAGAGTGGAAAAAAATGACAATTTTGGAGATGCATAAAAGGGAAAAAATGCGAATTTTATCATTGTAGAAGTATTACACTGCAATTTTGCCACTACTGTATGGTAACTGCGCAAGGGCTGAAATTCATTTTTACTTCCTAAATAAATGTTTTCACATTTCTCTCTTTCGCGGCCCCTATTTTTTTTTTTTTTTTTTTCTTGTCCATTTAAGCGGCACGATTTATTTCCCCTTTTCTTTAGCTTTTTTTTTTTCTTTGCACACTTTAAATGTATGGCAAATATTTTTCCTCACACGAATTGGCACTCTCATCGAAGGAATGCTGCTCATCACGTGGCACTCAATAACAAGTTTAACAAAATTGAAAATCCGCCAGTGTAGTTAAGAAGCAATTACAAAAAGAAACAAATAGAGCCAAACAAAATGAACGACAACCCGTACATACCCGTTATCGAAAAATTAAATAATGAAAAGAATCCCAACTTTTATATTTGTGGAAATGGATTTATAGCCCCACTGGACATCAAAAATTTGAAAAAAATTTCCAACACGGAAAAAAAAAATCTGCAGAGAGTTTTTAAGATGATGGACAAGGACAATACAGGAAAAATTTCCGTTTGCAATCTGCATGACATTTTGCATAAATATAACTACAAGATTTCCAAGGTTATGCCTCCTCCCCACTGCTTCATTTTGCGTTCAAATGAGCTACGCATTTTTTAGGAGTACCCCCATTTTAGGCACTTTACATCTGCATCTTCATACAACATGATGTAGCAGCCATGGGCGAATGAGAGTGCGTAGTGCCCCTCTTGCGTTGAGCGTGAGAACGTTATAACTTTTGCCAATCAGCGTAGTGTAACTCGCTATCTGTGGGTTACCCTCAAGAGGAAGCGCTAAGCTGTGTCTCTTTGTCGGGATAGAGGAGGCAGAAAAAATAAGCGGATAGGCAGAAAAAAATAGGCAGATAGGCCGATGAAAAATTATTTTTCCCCCCCTCCGCCAGAGCGAAGTCGAAAGAATGATATGGGAGTTCGATGACAACATGGACAACTGCCTAGACTATGATGAAATTTATTTTCTCTACTTGCGGTGCGTAAACGACAAGAAGAAGCAAATTCCAAGTGACCTATACAACATAATTCAATTTTTCATGTTCGATTACGAAATGAATGGGTACATAACTGTGGAGAAAACGCTGCAAATTTTGTATGTGCGTTTTGGTCGAGAAAAAATGGACTTGGAAGTTCAGGAAATTTTTGGAGACAAATATGAAGATGAGTCTGGGGTGGAAAAGCAGATATACCTGAAGGAGTACCTCGATAATGAAAAAAAGCGAATTCGAAAATTCAGGTTATCCTCGCTGACCGTTTCCGTGCGATTGCAAAAGTGAACATGTTTGCATCTTCAACCCTTTGTATGCCTGTCTGCATTGTCGAGCGGCACGCATATGTAAAAAAAAAATGTGTGTACATATATACATGTATGCATTTTCCCCCTTTTTTGGTTAATTCTTTAACGCAGGACGGAAAATCACAAAAAGGGGGGAAAGTCGTAATTGTACTTGCACTTACGGGAGAAGCGTTGCCATCCATTTGTACACCTGGAACGTTCACTTAGCATAGTTTTATATCAGCGTGGAATTGCTTCGCGGGAGCCATGTTTGTGTATTTTTCACACTTTCATAGTCCACGTACACACCGCTGTTCCGCGAAACGAACGAAGCGGATGTGATGCAACAGGGCACTTTTATTCCTCCTTTTTCGCAACTTATTTAAATTAACAGTTCCTTTTTTAAGCTGTTCCAAACGGCACAAGTAGCTCTCTGTTTACCCTCGTTTTTACATACACCCCGTAAAGCTATCATATACTCGCCTGCCACACATGCACATACATTTTTATTACCTACATGCAGACACCATCATTCACTTTGTGTGCTCAAATTTGCAAACTGGGCGTTTACTCAATTTTCGAAATGCATAGAGTTTACAACATACGTTATTAAGATAAAATGGGACATTTAACTGTGGTCCATTTTTTTTTTTTTTTTTTATGTACTTTTATAACATACGCAAAATAAAATACGTAAACATTTTACTTAACCTGGAACGTAAAATCGGCTGCTTCGCATTTTGAATTGTTCACTTTTTTTTCGAAAAAATGAAATTATGTAATGTTACAAGTTGGCATTCCCCTTAACCATTTTTCTGCATTTTTTTTTTTCATCCATTTGTTCATTATTTTTCAGTATTTATTTCACTCTCTGCCATTTTGTATGTGTTATAAAAATTTCACATGCAACATTGACAAACGGCAAAGGGGCGCACTGTAAATTGGGCCTATATAGTGACACCCATTTTGCCAGTTGCTCGTTCTCTCCCCTGGGTTTTATACCATCATATGTACAGGATATTTACCCGCTAACACGGCATTCTTTAAAATTGCCTCCATGGAGACTCAATTTCGCTAAGCAGGTGTACATACGCGCCCGCATAAGTGTTATGTTATATGCTTATCGATCTGCGTTTATTCACCTTTTGCAAGTTTACATCCACACAAGCATCTCCTGCGCAGAGTACTACCCCACTTAACATTTTTTTTTTTTGGCGTTTCCCCTTATTTTTCCCCTGGTGACGTCTAAATTGAGCAGTCACTTGAAGCGATTGTCGCGGTGAGAACGAGCTTTTATAGTTTTTTTTAAAGCGACTTTGTGCGTAGGGTGGTGATTTTTTTTTCTCCATTTTGTTTTATTATTTTTTTTCCTATTTTTTTTCTTGTTTCTATTCCTATATTTTTTCCTATATTTTTCGTGTTTTTTTTCTTCCACTCCTGTTGCTTCGGCACCCTTTCACCCTCAAGCTTCACGCAAATACGCACAACACGTGCGAACTTTTAAGCACATATGTACATGTGAACGCCCCCCCTGCGTGACGACAGTGCCTCTCTGCATGTGATGCATCCCCTCTGAAGTGTTCATACCCCCTATGGGAAAGCCCCTCCACGTAATTTGTAGGCCTCCCCGCAATTTGTACCATTCCACGCATTACATAATTGCTCCCCATTTCTCCCCCTGTGAAGCTGCACATATAGCTACAACAACACAGCCATAAAAATATCGCACTATGCTATAAGCAACAGTGTCATATAAAAGGTCCAAATTGCGAAGAACAGAATTTCATTCTCTTCCCCCCCCCACACCCCAACATATTAACTAACTTACATTTTAGGAAAAATGGAAGAACCCCAAAAAAAGGGAGACAAGCAATCTAATGTTGTCATTAGGTTGATTGCTACCGCTTACATTTATTTCTTCATACTGGTGTTAGTCACTCTTGCTTTTGTCTCGCAATTATTATGCATCGTTGTGTTCTTCCCCCTGATTATATGCAACAAAAAGGCGCGAGTAACGATATTTGGCTACTGCTTTAGGATTGCCATGTACTTCAGTAAGTAGAAAATGGGCAGGCTGCTTAAAAGGGTCCACCAGAGTGAGAGCCACAGTTGGGCGAGGTGTAGCAGAGCGCAAAAAAAAAAACATCCCCATGTGGAAGGAAAAAAAGAAGTGTGGACAGCCAACATGCTCCACTGCACCGAAAAAGGAGAAAGCGCTAATTAACCACACGTGCGTATGTGTATGCATATGTGTGTGTGGAGAGGTACCCAAATTATTATACCCTTTCGTATGCATTGCCACCCCTCATGTGATGGCGATTTCCCCCCCATTTCGACACAGTGTGGTGCCCGTTGAACCCATTTTGGAGATTAAAAATAATCAGGAAAGTGAAGAAGGGATACAAGCCATCCAAAACTATTATATTTATCAACCACTTATCTTCTCTAGACCCGTGGGTAATTAATGCAGGTACGGTGCAATGGAATTTGAAGTACGTTTTTAAGGCCTCGTTATTTCGAATACCCATTGCAGGACCGATGCTGTACTTGGCAGGAGACATCCCGATTCATTTTACCAAAGGGAAAGGTGGATGGGAAGTAAAGCCAGGAAGTGTAGTGGAGGTTATGAGAACATGTAAAGAGTACCAAGATATGAACATAGGCACAGTGGTATTTCCTGAAGGCACACGTTCTATTAATGGACAGTTACAGTTATTCAAAGCAGGTTTTTTTAAATTCGCAATTGAAAATAATTGTGAAGTATTGCCATGTGCATTACATGCCTCTGGAAAATTATGGAATGTCAAATCAAAACTGTTTGAATTGGGAACTGCGTATTTATCGATTGGGGAACCCTTTTACCCGACCCCTGGAATGACTGTCAATCAGTTGATAGAAAAAACGAGAAATGCCATTTTCGAATTGATTAAGGAGTTCCCTGATTATGATCCGGAGGTAATACCAAAAGGGAGGGAAAAATGCGAAAGTGGTTAACCGCAGCTTGTGCGATTTGTGTGACATATTCATTATCGCCCCTGTGCTGCCACACTCTACATGTGTATAAATATATATATATATATATATTTTTTTTTTTTTTTTTTTTTTCCACCCCCCCGTAGACGGACAAGTTAGCAACCGAAATGGTGAAAACGAGAGGACACGGTCTGTAGTTGTCGCGACATTACCTTGCGTCATCACTTCGTTGTGTTTTTAAATTTACGCCCCTTTTTTGTCAAACAGTAACTCCAACTGTGATGCACTCTTTTTGGCGTAGTTGCTCCTTTTATTGCCGTTTTTTGCTTGGTTACGTTTTTTAGTGTTGCTTTTTTGTAATGCCCGCGCCGATGCCTCTCCTTTTTATTGCCATTCCCTTCTAATTGCGTATCCTTCTTATTGATACTTCTTTTCATCGCTCCATTGTACGATGGACCGCTGCTGCACCCCATTTTGCGTTGATGAAGACCCCCATGGGGGAGGTTCACAAAAACTGGATATTTCCAAACATTGTAATAAATTTCCCCTTCTAATAACGCCTATGTATAATTTATTGAAAAAAAAAAAAGGATAAAAGAATGGCACGAGCATAACTTCACACCATAAGGGGGCATACAAGGTGTACATCATCCATTTTTCCTTTTTTTTTTACCGCGAAAGAGGTACATCCGAATTGGTTACGCCCCGCTCTCCGACCATCTCTTTCAACGTGTGCCCCCTTCGGGTGACATTACTCCCAAGGGGTCCTACACAGTTAAGTAGTAACAGTAGAAGTGACGGTTGGCCGTTTTGTCCTCTCCCTTTCGAAAATTACCCACATTTTTTATCACATCAATTTGCGATGAAATTGCAATTTATTAAAATGACCCCACATTGAAGAGCAGTGCATACGTTGCTTAGCAAAAGTGGGAGAGGAACGAAAAGGTGTAAAAATTGAGAAAAAAAAAAAAAAAAAAAGCACATTTTGCATACATAAAACAACGCATACATATCGTCATTCGAAACATTTCGGGGATGATTAAAAAAGGTTCAAAGTGAGAGCCGAGCAGAATATACACCTAATAAAACCCTTCAGAGGTAACTCTTTTTAGAAAAAAGGAAGGCCGTAAAAATGCTTCAAACGAAACGATGAGAAAAACTGAATTGCGTGAACAATCGGCCGCCCAGAATGACGCGGGCAAAATGAAGAGTAACATCCTCTACATATATGCACTGCACGTGTAGGAATGGCCGCTTCGTGCCCTTTTCACAAATAGATGTTAAAATTGACCAATATAAAGCGGAAAGAAGGAGCAACATTCTCCTTGGAAGATATACACCTAAAAGGTGACCCACCTGAAAAGTGACCCACCTGAAAAGCGACCCACCTGAAAAGCGACCCACCTGAAAAGCGACCCACCTGAAAAGCGACCCACCTGAAAAGCGACCCACCTGAACCAACTTAACAAACCAGCGCATGAGAAAAACCATGTCGCCGGAGCCGTTCAATGAAGTGGACTTCATCGAGAAGCATTACAACTTCAGGAAGCCAGAGGGAGGAGCCACACTAGACGAGAATGAACAGAACAAACTTATCCAATTATTGACAATATGCAAAAACAAAATCGAGGGAGGAGTAGAAGAGCGTGAAGCGGAGCTGAACAACTACATAAAGGCGCTGAAAATTCTCATCTTTTACATCCCACATAACGATTCGATTAAAAAAAAGATAACGGAAAGGAAAACATACCAGAGTTTATTTTTAGGGAGGCAAAATTATGCTGACGATGTGAATAGCGTAAGCGGAAATCGAAGTAGTGACCCGGAAGGAGAGAAAACAACTGGAAATGTCTCCCCATATGCAGACATGGACAAGTACGAATTAATATTTTTAATCAATTTAGTAACCCACAATGAAAACAGCTGGGAAATATTTGCATTTCTGTACCCCTTTTATTTTTATCATATTATCATGAATCAGCTTAATAAGGATTACATTTTTATGCTGCTGAACAATTTTATAATAAACGAGAGAACGTATGAGCAGCTTTGCACAGTGGAAGATTTTTCCTTTGTTCTTTTTTTGTCCCTTTGGGATTTTTTAAAAAAAATTAAAAAGAAGGCAACCATCTGTAACTACTTTTATATATTTATTGAGAATTCCTTGAAAAATGAAAATAAGTTATTTTTACACATTTTGCAAAATATGAAATTGTTGTATGTTGATTTTTACGCGCACACGGAAAAAATGAACGAAAATGTGATTTTTTTTTTCAAGAAAGGCATTGTAGCGAGGAAGTGCAAAATTGCTCACCGGGGGGAGAACAAAAATTATTTACTCAAATACATCGCATTGATGTTTAAGCTCATTTACGAAGCAGTGTACAACATCCTTGATGAAAAAAACTTGGAATCAGAACAAATTTGCAAATACCAAAATGTGTACAAAAATACCGTTGAGCATATAAGGGAAAGTCTAACGTACATAAATGACATAAACTATTTTGACAACTTCCAAGAAACGCACATCGAATTGTATCACAAAAATGTTCTGTTCATGGATATGTTCGTATATCATAAAAAAAAATTCAGTTTGGAAAACTTCAAGCTAATTTTATTCATTTCCAACATTTTTAGTGACCGTTATGAAGAACTGGATTACCTGACTTGTACAGAAAAAAAAAACTTCGTTGACATTATTTTTACGTACTTAAAAACGATTTTGCGAGTGCGAAGTGAACATTTTAAGAAAAAGGAGGAAATGCTTTACCATAAATTTGTTTTAAACAGATACATCCTTAGCTTCGTGGCCAACTTTTCCGCAAATCCAGAGGTGTCCAATTATATCAAACAGATTAACGGTACGTTGGAAGAGTCCCAGGGGTGTGTGTATATCTCTGTGTGGGGAGGACTACCCACATGTGGACTTACATAAGAAGTGGGAACCCCGTTCAAGTGGGCGTAAAGTGTATCATCGGTGTTCTCCCATTTTTCCTATTTCTCTTCCTTTCCGTAGGCCTTGACGTTTTGAGAAAATTCATGTACATTGACGATAGGGACACTTGTCTAGCGGAATATTCCATTTTGGTATGCCGACGCAAGATTGCGCACATGGAGGGAGTACATTAAATGTGCATTTTGCTCATCGTGCGTGCAATTTTACGCTCATTTCATGCACATTACATGCACGTGTGTGTGCGCTATATGACCGTCCTTGATCCACGGCTCGCCACGTTCTCCTTTTTTTACCCATCAGGCCATTAAACACATCAAGGAAAATGAAAACTTGGACGATTTATAATTAAAGGCCTACTCATATGGAAGAATGTCTTTTTTCTCATTTTTTTTGTAAACTTTTGAATATGCCTTTTTTCTTGTGCAATTTACCCCAAATGGGTTTCGCACCCTCCTCCCGTTTTTCCTATTTGGAGATAACTCTTCCGTTTAAGGGGGGTCTTCCTATCCGTTTAAGGAGATTCTCCCCTATCCGTTTTTTTTAATTTGAAACACATGGATAGTTTTTACGTTCCCGCAAAATGTGCACCTATTCGTTCGTTCTGTTGGAAAAAAGGAAAAGGAGAAACTGTTCGAAGGCACACACATGAGGGGGTAGATTGCGCGTGAACCCCTTCGAACAATTTCTCCTTTTCTGTTTTCCCCCATTTTGTGTTTGTCCCTCCTCGAAGTCCAGCTAGGACAAATTCGCTGAAAATACAATAAGGCGTAATTCAAGAAGGTAGGGAGTAACCAATAGGTTCAGAAAGGGAAAATAAACAAACTGTGTGCTGCTCCTACAGCGTTACTTATCCCTGTGATATGTTTTCTGTTCAGCCTGAAGCAACAGGCACAGCAAAGTAGGGAAGCAAAAAGTAAAGGGGGAGACGAATTTTGGCCATGCTGTCACCATCGGTAGGGTCGTTTAAAACTCCACAGCGAAGTTTTTCTTTTATAAATGCGTTCGAGACTTCATAAAGTTGGCTCTTAAGAATGGAGAAAAGGGGAGTGCGCTCATAAGCACATGTACAAGAATATATGCGTGTACATACGCACAATACGAATATGTCACCGTCCGCTTCCTTAAATGAAAGGCGAACGGCGAATTTTATCATCTAACGCAAACGTGCGTTATCTCGTTGTGAAGTATATACAAATATACTTGTGGTCCTTACAAACAAGCGGGGCAGAGGGGCCCATGATGCGTGTGTCTGCGTGGGCACCACCCAGGGGGCGGAAAAACGCGTATCCACGCTTAATCGTGAAAAAGATGGCAAAAGGATGACAAAAAAATGACAAAAAAATGGCAAAAAGTGACAAAAAAATGACAAAAAAATCACGAAAAAAGGAAAAGACTTCACAATATTGACAAAATGGCATTAATAAGAACCCCACAGAATCACAAAAAATGAGCAACGATAGCAAAATTAATAATGTTTCCAATTGGGAAAGGTGAACATGAAAAGATAGGCAGCAGCGGCGCTGTGTACTACGTCGAATGTGCGATGGGCGGGAGTGCACTCGGGGCAGGTGTGCTCATGGAGGGCCAGCCAACCTTGCGAATGGGTGTGCTGTCATGATCCGCCCCATCGGGATGTGTATGCAACGTGTGCATAACGTGCGATAGCGCGAGCTTAGGAGTCTAACTCAACCTAGCTGCGCTTCCCGCTGTCCCCACACCTAAGCTGGCCATATGGAATACCCCATTGGGGGGGAGCTACACAAAATTCCCCGCGGAAAAACCCAACTAGACGTTCTTAATTAAGTAATTTATTAACTCCTCCTGCTGCATAAAACTGTAGTCCTCATTTTTCGAATTAAAAATTTTATAATTAACGTTATTTAACTTGATAGGGTTGTGGGCATCGAAAGACACGTCGCTGCCACTTGACTTGATCGAAATGATAAACTTTATCTTGTGCGGCTTAAAACTTTTTATCTTCTTTTTCGTGTTTGCATTATTGGCGGAAAAGTAAATATACGAAGGGATATTCTTGTGTAATAACTGCTTGGACAAATCATAGGCTATCAGCAGATTCGACATTTCGTGCACCTGAATAACCACCTTGGGGGAGGAGTAACTAAATGGGCCACTGCTCACAGGCGACTGGATTAAATTTGTCGAGCAGGAGAAAACGTTTTCATGATTGGGGGAGGGTAAAATGTTTTTAAAAATCTGCGTCCTCTCCGATGTTGCAGTAGATTGAACATTTAGAGGCGGTTTCTCATTCGACTCTGCCACCTTAAGGAATATTTTCTCTACATAAATTTCTACCCCATAGGCCTTCATGTTTAGCAGCTTCGAATCGGTGCCACCACCGCCCGTGTCGTAGTCGCCCCCGTAGCAGGTGTCGCTGTCCAGGCAGATTCCCAGGTCGTTGCCAGCGCGGCTGCCAGGGTCGTTGAGTATACCCACACCGCCAGGCAAGGTTGTGCCGGGCAAAACTGTACAAGGCAAGGCCGTACCTGCCGCCGTACCCCAGCTCTTCATATGCTGAATGACCCGATCGAATTTCCCGCCGCACGCTATGATATCCCTGTTCTTCCCCTCGGCGATCACGTAAAATATAATTTCATTTGAAAACACGCTTTCTTCATAATTCAGGAATAAATCAAAGCAGGTATTTTCCATGATGGAGCTTGTCCCAATAAAACTATTTATCTTTTTCACCTTATCTATCAGCGAAAGGGTTTTCACTTTGCTAATCGCGCTTAGATTCGCTTGTTCGTTCGGCACGATCTGGACTCTTTTAATGGATACATCGTTGGTACCTGCACTGGGGGTCCCACTAGCAGTACTGGGAGAAGCGACATTACCGCTAGCATTCGCACCGGTGATGGTCCCCCCCCCTGTGGCAATATCGCTGGGGCCATAACTTGCGTTCGCCTTATCCCCATGTAAAGCGGAAGAGCTTTTATAATGAGGAGGAAGGACACCCTTTTTGCTCAAATCGTCCGATATGAACCTACTCAAAGAGTTTAAATAGTCGTCCACTTTTCCATTTTCACATTTGAGCTGAAATAGGGAATACACAAAATCGCACACCTTGGGGAGATTATTGCTGCTAATTTTGAACTTTTGTAGGAGAGGAGCAATGTTCGCTTTATTTCCCAGGAGGGGCGAATTTTTCTTTAAATGAATACTCATTTCTTCACTGAGATCTGGCGAGATGTCTAAACATTCGTGCAGTATCAGAGGGAGGAGGTCAATGTAGGACCATAGGAACATCAATTTGTTAAGGTGCGAAATGTGGCTGTACAAGGAGCAGACAGATACGAGAATATCCGCATTGGAGAAGATGGAGAGGTAATTTAATTCTTCCTGTCCGTACACATTCTTCGAGCTAATTAAAATGCAATAGAATATTTTTTCAGCTTCCTCTGGGTAAATTGCAGAAGGGGGGTCCTTTTTCGATGGCTTGCTTCGAACGGTGGGGTATTTGTACGTGCACCCACTGGTGTAAAACTTGAGGAAAAAATTGGATTCATTATACCTATTGTAGCATTCGATATTTTCATAAATGTACTCAGAGAAGGCGAAAAAGAAGGAGGGCCTCAAGGTGATGCTGTTGCCGTAAATGTCTAGTAGGTACACCATATTGTCCAGGAGGGCATTCCTATTGGTGTTAATAAAAATGTTGGACATTTTGAGGTCCTTTTTCTTGCTGACACTGTGTGAACTGCTACTCTCATCCACATGGAAGTGCTCCAAATTGGTGTAATATTTATTCCGCAAAATCATTGGAGTGATTAAAAAAATGGCTCCCCTTTTTCTTAAAGAAGTTATAATCTTTTTCTTAATGCACTTCTTCATATCCGATTCGTCTGTAAACATTTTTGCGCCTTGAAAGGATACCAAGTCCTCCTTTTTGATGAGACTTTCTCCCTTGCTATTTTCAACCTTGTCAAAGAGGGTACTAATTATGGTGTGCACTTCCTCACAGTTCCTTTTGTTCTCCACTAAATTGTAAATCTCGGTGAAGTCCTTTTCGAAGGAGAATAGAAAATTTTCATGCAGTAGAGAATACGCACAAGATCTTTCCTGCGGGTTTATGGCTAACAATTTGGATAAAAAGTGGAAAATTTTTTGATCCGATTTTATATAATCTGGGTAAATCCCTTTTAACAAATTGGATAGCACTATGGACCTCTCCATGAGGGTAGAAAACGGCTCGTGAAACATTTCGAAGAATACCACACCTAGGGAAAAGATATCCGCCTTTTGATCAAAATGTTCTCCATTTAACTGCTCAGGGGATATATAATTCACTGTCCCTGCGGATGGGTTGATATTATTACTATTGTTATCAATTCGGGTGGTTAATCCGAAGTCCCCTATTTTGGCTGTCAAGATGTTATCACTAATTTGGAGGAAAATGTTGGATGGCTTGATATCTCTGTGCATAATGTTCATATCATGTATGTAGTGTAGCCCTTTTAAAATTTGCTTTATTAACTCCCATAGGAGGTTCTCATTTTTATATATAAAGCCGCAGTCGATGGCCTCCCTCAGCGTCTTCCCTGGACAGTACTCCATCAGAATGTACAAATATTTCTCATTAATGTCTATCCCCTTTTTCTCCTTATAGTATTGCCGCATGTTCACTATTTCTTCCATATAGTGTGTATAATTTTTTTTCTTTTTACTAACATGTTCGTAGTTATTTTCCACTTCATCGTGCAGGTAGAAATCGATGTTATTTTCCACCCAGGCATCGTAGTACCGTACAATATTTTCATGTTGTAGCTTCGCAATCATGATTGCTTCCTCCATTATGTATCGGTTGTTTTCATTCATTAGGTCACTACTGGAGTGAAGGTAAGAGCACGCTCCTTTTTTGCTGCTGCACAGGGTTATTTTCTTCAAAGCATAGGTAATATTAAATCGCTTGTTTTTTACCTTCATTACGTATCCGAACCCGCCACACCCTAGAACACGTTCCTCCACAAAATCTCGATAATACCTCGAATATTTATTAATCAATTCTTTGCATATTTCGTTACCCTTATCTGACAAAATAAGCGTTAGGGGGATATTTTCATTCATAATTTTCATGAATTTTTTTTTTTTTTTTTCTTTTTCTCTTACGTATTTTCCTCCCCTACTTCCCATCATGAGGGAATTGCCACTTTTCCCTTTTTTGTTCATGTAATCATCTCGAAGAAAGTGGCTAATTTCTTCCAAATCTTTGATGGAAAATCCCGTGCCTTCATCCTTGTGGCTGCTCTCTTCCTTCCCCGCTTTAATCGCGTCCTCTGCGTCAGCGTCAGCGTCAGCGCCCATGACTGCCACTACGTCTGCGTTCACGTCAGCGTCTACATCTGTGCCCACATTTGCGGCACTGCCCACCGGTTGGCACCCTCCATCGGAGACGTCTTCTATCTCTTCTTCCTCCTCATCAGGGCAACTTCTTTTCACTTCCCCGTTTTGGGCAGCGTCTCCCTTGTTTCCCTTCTTTTTTTCCTTCTCTTCCTCCCTGGCGCTCTCCGAGTCCGCCCCCCCATCGGAAGACGAACCATCTGTGATGCTCCCCTCCGCCCGCTTAGCAACCTCCCTCTTTGGATGCCTCACTTGGGACGACCTATGCGACCGCTTTCCATCCGAATCGTCATTTTCCTTGTTGGAAAAAATGATGTTCTGATCGAAGGCGTACGAAACGGGAGCTCTCCTCAACTGTTCTATGTCTTCATTTTTGTGCAAAAATAAGTTATCCTTTTGTTCGTACCAATTCATATGCTCTTCGGACTTCTCCCGCGCGGAAAACGCCTTACCCTCTCCAATCTCTCCACTATTGAGAATATTCACATCTTTAGATTCGTCCTCCTCTAAGGACTTATCGACAGTCTTCCCATCCTGCCAGCATCCACACGTCATGGAACTCCTATCATTAATCCCATGGTATAAATACAAAATGCTATCCTTAAAGGGGAATCCTTCTCGTGTAATATGGTCCAGCAGGAGAGTAATTCTGTAGTGATAGCATTTATGTATCTTGGAGTTATCGATGCTATAACTTAACTGCTTCTTATTAAAATCGACTGTGATGTGAATATCCGCGTACCTCAGTTCGTGTTTGTTTGGAGACCAATTTGCTTTGTCTACCTCCAGATGTGCATTCAGTTTTGTCAAATCGTTCTGCGTGTTTGTGCTTTCCTCTAGGAACAGAATGCTATTGGAGTCTTCATCGCCCATCACCTTTTTCAGCAATCTGGGGGAGGAAGTGGGGGGAAAAAAAAGAAGCGGGTAGAGTGAGGAAGAGCGGGACATACACAGGCATACAACGGATACACACAAGTGATGCATTGCACCATCAGGCGCTACCACAAATGGCACTCAAATATTTTTCCTTTTAGGAGTACCCCTCTTGGATGATCTCTATTTCGATGTTCTTGTTCAAAATCAAGGTGCAGATATCGTGGAAGATATTTTCCGCAGAAATGAGATCCTTTTCTTCCCGCGCAGTTTTTTTCTCTTCCATGTTTTTCGCTCTGCTTACACCCTTCACTGTGCGAAGCGCAGAAATGCGAGTGCGGGTGTGCAGGACGAGCACATACGCACACGTGCGCACACATATACACACACATGCACGGGAAGTGTGTTACACGCCGAATGCCACTGCAGGGAAGCCGCCCAGACTTGGCCCTAATTGCTTTCTTTCTTGGGAAGAGTCTCCCTCGTTGCTTAGCGATGCGATGCGTTACGATGCGCTATTTTGATGCTTTTTTTTTTTTTTTTTCTACCTCCCTCTGGGAATATCATTTTTCTGACATTCGAACCACTAACGAGGACACATTTTCGCACATCATTTTCCAAAGACGTTTTTTTCCTGCATAAATTTTATTTTTTCTTCTTTTGCTTCCTTTCTTAGGGGCATATATATTTTGTTACTTCCACCCTTTTGTCGTTCTGCTCGCCGTGCGGTCGACTTATCCGTTTCGTAGTTGGTACATGTGCAATTCGGAAATTTGCGTTTCAGGTTATAAGTCGCGGCTCCTAGGTTTGTCCTTTCTATGTTGCTCCTGAACTTTGTTCCTACGTTTACCTATTTTTGCCTATTCTGTGCCTTCCTCGTTTCTGCTCCTAATTTTCTCACCTCTGCTTTTCCAGTGGGGCGAAAATGGGCTGCCCAAATCTGTGCGACCTTCCACTCCCAGAAAAGGAAAAGGCAAAAAAATGAATTTCGCATGCACGTATATGTCTCCTTCTCACAAGGGCAACTGAATTTTTCACAATATTTTTTCACGCCCCTTGGCAAGTTCTGAAAATTTTTGTTTTAAAAACTTGCACAATTTTCACTTTTCACTTTTCAATTTTTTCCCCTTTTTTTTCAAACCAATTTGTCACACTATTTTTATCAACAGGGGTATGATGTATGTACAAAAGAAAAAAAAAAAAAAAATTCAAAAAAAAATTCAAAAAAATTCAAAAAAAAGCAAAAAAAAAGCAAAAAAAAAACCAAAGTGATATAATAGCAGAGCAGCAAAATGACATAATAACGCAGTAGTGTAAAGCGTTATACATTTAGGTCATTTTACACTACGTCACGTCTGCCGCGTTACCGTTAGAATTAGTAAAGCATTCCCTCCATTTTGGTTTATAAAAGGGGAAGAAGAATTCTCATTTGGAGGGAAACTACACCACACATTATATTTCCTTTTAAAGTGCTTCTTTTTTGCGTCCTTCCTTTTTTACACTACTAGTAAAATAACCCGCATTATTTTAAAAAAATCATTTCGATTAGTGTAAACCTGGGGGAGATATGCACGTCGGACGCGTTCCTTCACGTTCGCTCGCGTTCGTAATGACGGGCGGGAGGATATATAAATCCTTCTTGGGTGAAATTAATGTGCGCACTTCATAGGGAGGGGGGGGCAATTAATAAGGTAATTAGTAAGATAACTTAAATGGGAATTAAGAAGGCAGTTATTCGGGTAATTAAAAGGGCAAATTGGAACGCCTATTGCCAAGGCCAGCTTAAAAATGTTAGTTCTAAGAGACCAGCTTAAAAATCTAAACTCTAAAAAACCAACCCGTGAGTCTAAATCGCGCTAGTGAAATTCTCCCTATTTCGAAATACGCGAGCAGGACAATTTTGCGGTGATCCCATCTTGGGCATTGCAATTTGTATGCTCTTGCCATGAAGGAAAAAAAAAAAATAATTCTTCCAAAATGTCATACTTACCTATAGCATATTACCTACAAATAAAAATAGATTATGCGCAACATGCGCTTTTTTTTTTTTTTTTTTTTAAGTTGAAATGTTCATTCTTAAACAAGACGTCTTTTCTTAAGTGTTCGAATGCAAACTTTGATTTTGCGTTGTGGTTAAATTTGCACAAAAAAGGGGAAAATGGGAAAAAATAAAAAACCGTTTTTACGTGCCTTAACTGTGAAGGTTCCTCCCCAAAAGGATCCTTAGTCGGGGTAATCATCTAGCATAATTAGTTTCTTTTTTTGAAAAAAAAAAAAAAAAACATTTAGACACCATGATAAGTACTTTTTTCCATTTGAAAAAAAAAGGTGAGAAAAAATAAATTTTCCCTTTTCACCACCTAAAATGTGCACATAACATTTCGTTCCTACTTGTACTAAACGTGACTTCTAAACGGGCGCTCCGTATTTGTAAGCCCACATGAGTATTCTGCAAGAAGGAATAGGGGCACACCTAACGGCATACTTTGTGTGTACACTTTTGAGCATTTGCCTCTCTTCAAAAAAAACTTTTTAATACTGCCGCGAGAGAGGCATAACGCTACGTTTGAGAGGATTAGTAGAAGGTCACTTGGCCGCTTCCTGTGTGCCCCTTTGCCTTTTTTCCTAAAATGACAGAAAAGGACGCAGAGCCGAAAGGATTAAACATGAAGGTACTGGAAAAGGGGAAAAAACGTGCAGCGCGGTGAAATGGGCGCGAATGCATCTACACATGGGGGTGCTTCTACACATAGGCGTGCTTCTCCCACTCCGTGAACAGATAGGCGAGCTCGCAAAGGCGCTGCAGGACGTGTCCGCTGAAAGGGACATCCCCACAGAAGAAAAGGCCAACTCGGAAAACCCCCTTTATCTCAAATTGTACGAAGAAAAAAAAAGCACCATCACCGAATTTTTGAATAAAGAAAAGAAAAAGGCGTACGAACAATTGGAGAGCTTTAAAAATGAGGCGCTCAAAAAAATTAACATAATAAATGAAAAAAACGAAGACGTAAAAAAGCAGGCAGATATACTGACCACGGAGAGGAACAAAAATCTGTGCTTCCTCAAAAACTTGGAAACGAAGCTTGAAAATATTAAGAAGGCCATCATGTGAGGGGTCACCCCAAGAGAAAAACACGCCCGTACATCCATACATACATCCGCCCATACATACGTAGCTCCGTAGCTACTTCACACGTATGCCCACCCAAACATCATTAGCGTTGTTGCAAAATGGGAAGCAATAAAACGACACACAAAACGTCGAACGTATTTTTGTCCCCCCTCCTGTCCTCCTTTTTTAAAAAATTCATCCATTTTCTTCCCCAATTTGGACGAGGGAACACACGCCAAGTGTTAAAAAATGGAAGAACAAAACTGAGGAGGATAAAATACACGTTCAGTTGTTCTCAACATGTACATCTAAGCTACATGCACTTTCTGGTCAATTCAGCAAAAAGGAAACCACACCGAATAGGAGCAAATGGGAGAGCCTTCTCTCCCCCCCAAAAAAAAAAAAATAAATAAAAACGCAATGCTTTGTAGTACGCACGTGCGAACATATACATAGGTTTGCCCATCCATGTGCTTTCTCTCTCATCGTATGTGCGTTTGTGTGAGCTTTGATGAGCTTACGTGCGTTGCTTGCGTGGCCTTTTTCCGCACTCCGCTTTTTCGGCTTATGCCAGTTGTCACCGCGGAGAAGCTAAAATAAGGCAAAAAAAAAGAAAAAGAAAACGTTAAAAAGAAAAAGTTAAAAATAATAAGTGAAAAATAAAAACTAAAAAACTGAAGCGTAACAGTTGAAATACGAGAATCGGCGCATAAGGAGACCCCCGCCACCGTACGCGACCGACCAGCCAAGCTCACAACCAAGCAGCCGCTCAGAGGAAAGGCTAAAATGAATGATATGATGAAGGAGGATAGCCAAATAAAGTGCAAAAACATCGTATCCATGTACACCATTCGAATGTACCTAAATGGGGTCATAATTGGTTACGTTTTTAGACGTGAAATTTATAGAAAGTTTTATGTATATAAAAATGACAACTTGCTATTTCATTGTTTAAAAAAAGGGTTCAGTTCAGTAGCACGCAATAAGGGTCCTCCGAACACAGCTCACTTATCACCCAAGAGTTTATCTCATCATAGAAAAATCCGTCTGGCTAGTAAATTAAACTACTACGGTAGTCGTAAGGGCAACAAATATGTCTGTAATTTTTTCCCCTTCCGTAATTTATCCAATTTGAAGAAAAACATGGAGGTCTCAAACTTCCTCGCTTCGAGACTTGCATTCTGGACATGTAGGCCTGCATAGCGAGAGGGGGGCACCGTGGATATACCTTCACATGTGCAGATGTACATACGTATAGATGTATGCCCATCGTTTATGAAAAGGCCCCATTTTGTGTCTCCCCCACGTGGTTTTACGCACCGTCTTCATAGCATTTCACTTCATACAAAGATGTGCGCGAAAGGAGAGTGTATTGATGATACAATCCACCTCCTATCTGACTGCCATGTCATTTTACCATTTTGCCGTTTACATATATATTTTTGTCTTTACACCTCACACATACATACGTACTCCCCATCGCTTGCCCAATTCCAAAGGCTTCTGCACCCTAACGTGCTGGGAATTGAACACCGTATTTGAGAGTAGCGTGATCTCCCCCATATTTTCTGGCCTCGTAGCTTCCGCATTCAAGTAAGACCTTTTTTTTAAAAAAAAAAAAAAAAAGAGCGATACAGAGGAAAATTGTAAAGCATTTTTATAATAACTCTGCCTTTTTTTCTTCTCCAAATGTGCGCACTCTATCTTTAAACTTCGCTCAGCAAGGTAATTTTCAGGGAGTATCAGAAGATTCTCATCCCTGGATGGCTCGGCTGCATCTTAAGGTAACCACGAGGCAGTCGAACATTTGTCCAATTCGATTGGAAGTCCCGTGAAGTGCCACATGTTCGTAAAATTCTTGCATCTTTGCGTTCTCATTATTTGCAAATTCCTAACACTGTGCTGCGCTCCATATTTTTATCCCCCCTTTAGCTACATTATTTTCATTTAAGCGATAAAGCATCGATAAGGCTAGCCAACCTCCTCTCGAAGAAGTGAACAAGTCCAGCAAGAGGTGCTCCTCATGGAAAGGCAGCTCAATTTTGCATTCCCACGTAACACCGCGGAATTGTAATTTTTCACTTTTTTTTGTAACCATAGTTTTATATGCATTACTGTTTGAAGGGTGTATGCCATAAGTACACGCAGTGGGGAGAAGCTGATTCGGGGTGGCCAACATTTTGTAAGCTTCTTATGAGGAAACACCCCGAATGGGCTTATGTAGACGGCCATTTGCAACTCTCAATTTTGCACATACATCCTGTGTACACTACCCCAGTGAACTCCTCCTCCCGCTTCTTTTTTTTTTTAGTATAGCGGAGTGCTCAACTTTTACATGTTTCATTTGGCACATATGCAACGAATACATAGATAGAATAACCCTAATTTGTTTTCCCTTAGCGTTTTCTGTACCGCTCATTTTTTTTTTTTTCCTCCACAATTTTTAATCCGCCAACTGTTTCAAACAAGAATGAATGTGTGCAAAAATGATCATCATTGGGGAATGTACATTGCGAGAATGCTGCCTTAACCTGTGCAGTTCCGCTTACGAACACGGACGGAATTGCACCACGGGGGAGGCACTTTCTGTGCACGCCGTGTCCCTAATTAGCTATTTAGCTAGCTCGCTTATTCCTACTCGCATTATCATCACTGCTTATACCACTACCGCTACTCTACTTTTTTTCTTTTTGGTTGACTCTTTTTTAATTAATATTAAAAAGTCTCGGCTGCATGGCTTGACACGTGGTGTAAAAATGATAATCGATGGGACATATGAACACATGGACACACACGTACACATGCACATACGTGCATACATACATAGGTGGTACACGTGCTCGTATACACCTTTGTCGGCGCTCGGTCAAAGCACTAATTTAATTAGAAAAATCGTGAATGCTTGCTAATAGTACATGGAATGCATATATATACGTATCGGCTTGGGGGGGGAAAGTAAAAATACATCGGGGCTACGAAACGGTGTATATGCAGATGGTTCCGGCACGCATAAAAAGGAAGGAGCTTATGCGGCGAGCAGCAGATATAACTGCTTCATCTGCACAGGTTTGTGCGAATCCGTGTCTAGCAGGACACACTTCCTAAAGGGTAAAGTCTTCGTTTTGTGGCGCTTCATCAGAGGGGGCGGACTCATATTGTACATATTTACACACATTGCTGATGCTTCAAATTCAAAGTGCCCATTTTTTTTTTTTTTTAAATAATTCTTCTTCTTCTTCGTATGTGTGGGGAAACCTCAATAGACGTACTTCTTTTCGTAAAGGGATGCTCCTGCATCGGCTCCGCCTGCACCTCCCTTGTACTTTCCATAAGTCGCCAAGGAGTTCGCTTCTGCTCTCTTTAGCAACACTTCTCTGGCCTTCTCAACATTCTCCTTCTTTCCTTTCCAGGTATTCAAGACAGATGCCTGCAATGCTCTACCGTAGGAAAAGGTCAACGCCCATGGGTGTGGGCCTAACGCATTGATGGAATTCAAATTGACAGATGCTTCTTCTTCAGATTGACCTCCAGATAAGAATACAACTCCTGGTAAGGATGGTGGCACTGTCCTACTTAAAGTTCTCACTGTGAGAAAACCAATATCCTGAGTATTGGTTTTCACAGCACAGTCGTATCCTGCGGTCACCATGTTGGGCTTCAATAAAGCTCCTTCCAACAAAACTCCCTGATCATGTAATGCTTTAAAAACAGAAGCTAAGACCTTCTGAGTTACAGTTGCGCATACCTCTATAGTGTGAGAACCATCGGCCAAAATTTCGGGTTCAACAATTGGCACAAGTTTGTTCTGTTGACAGATGGATGCATATCGAGCTAATCCCCATGCAGTTTCCTGAATGGATAAATCAGTTGGCTTTCCCTTTACTGGATCAATTACTAATACAGCTCTCCATTTTGCAAACCTTGCACCAGCTTTGTAATATTCTTTACACCTCTCAGCTAGACCATCTAATCCCTGGGTGGACTTCTCATCATCAGTGCATGGGATGGTAACCAATCCTTTGTCAACTTTAATTCCTGGAATGATTCCCTCATCGTGTAATAAATTTACCAAAGGGACACCAGCTTCATTCTTCTGGAATAGGGTTTCTTCAAAGAGAATTGCTCCTGATATAAATTTGCCTAATCCCTTGGTTCCGAAAAGTAGGTCTCTGTAGCTAGCTCTGTTCTCGATGGTGTTTTCTACATTGATGTTATCGAATCTTTTCTTAATAGTTTGGGTCGATTCGTCAGCAGCTAAAATTCCCTTTCCTGCTTCAACAAGCTTCTTTGCTGTGGTTGCTATTTCTTCAGCAACTTCTGCGGGTAGTTTGAGGGGGGCGTTTTTATATTCGGATCCAGTGGCCTGCACGGAGGGGGGCGAAAATAAATCGACATCAGTGTTTGCAAGGGCATAATAGGAAGATGGCTACATTTTTTTTTTTTTTTTTTTTTTCTGCCCAGCTAGCCAATTTGCAATTTGTGCACAAATTGTGTTTTCTCGGTATGTAGTATGTACTATCACGCACGCAAATTTATGTACACTACAATTGGGCACATATACAACGGGAGGGGAAAAGCGGAACGCCCACATATACATATTATATCACACGAATGTAACAACAAAATTGCATGACCATTACTGGGGTGAGGAACACTCATCCAACCCCAAACATTTGGTCATCTCTCTTTTCTTTCAACAAGTGAAAAGCTCTCAAATTATGCTCAGTACCATTTTGTGAGCAATAAGATGTTCTACGTATAGGTATAGTTATATAAATGTATATATATATGTATATACTTATAGAGCTATCGCACGAAGGAAAATATATTAAAAGTTCAGAAAAAATTATGCAAATATTTTTTTTTTTGTGAAAAAAATGTAGCAAAAGAATTCGCGAATGAATTTATATATATTTGGAATAAACGTACCAAATTGAAAGATATTTCCCAAAGCGACATACAAATAAATTCAACAAATTTGGAAGTGCGCAGAGGTAGCACTCGCATGTAGCACTTGCAAGAGTGACATATTTATACATGCAGTTAATGCGTACGTGCCCCTTGCGGTATGTCAATGTAAACTTCATACCATATCACGTGCAAGCCACCCCGGTCAATGCTTTACGCGGTAAACACCGGTTCCGTGGTTGGTTGAAGGGGGTGATTTTACTTCCACCACATCGCCGTTTGTAGCAATTGCGCGGGGCGGAAGTTCGTACATGTGCACTAAAGGGGGCGTAAAAGTGGGCACAAAAGTGGGCGTAAAAGTGGGCACAAAAATGGGCACAAAAATGGGCACAAAAGTGGGCGTAAAAGTGGGCACAAAAATGGGCACAAAAATGGGCACAAAAATGGGCACAAAAGTGGGCGTAAAAGTGGGCACAAAAATGGGCACAAAAATGGGCACAAAAATGGGCACAAAAATGGGCGTAAAAGTGGGCACAAAAATGGGCGTAAAAGTGGGCACAAAAATGGGCGTAAAAGTGGGCACAAAAATGGGAACAAAAGTGGGCACAAAAATGGGAACAAAAGTGGGCACAAAAATGGGAACAAAAGTGGGCACTAAATTGGGAACAAAAGTGGGCACTAAATTGGGAACAAAAGTGCACTACATGGGTTACTCCCTTTCAAGCGCCGCTCCCAACGGCGTGTATGTGAACTGCCAAACGACGGCACAAAAGATGTAAGTTGCCTGGTGCAACGGAAGAAGTGCCACCCACGCAGGCCTTCCTCAGCATAAAAAAAAACGCTCACAAAAGGAAACTCGAATAGAAACTGGAGGTATATACCCATAAAATGCGAATGTAAAAAAAGGAAAAAAAATGCATTTTTTTTTTCCCCCTCTATGTATTATGTAAATGTAAATGTAAGTGCCGAAACCGCTAAACGTTCGCATGTACTTCTACATATGGGCAAACTCCAGTTTGCCATCATTATGGCTTACCATTTTTAAAAGTCAAAAGTTTTGCGGTAAATATGTTATTTGTAGGACTGTCAAATGTAGGTGTTCGTAGGTGTTCCTTCCCTGCAAAAATAAAAATAGGTGTTTTTCTTCCTGGTGAAGTATATAGAAATTTTTTCTTTTCTTTTTTCCTTAAAACTTGATTACAAAATTAATGCTTTATAACAATGCATTTCGCCCTCTATATGCGTACCACTGTGTTGAAAATTATGCCAATCGTTTTAATATGTAATTGCCAAAGGGGTGAGAGGACAGGGATGTGTTCGGCTGAATGAGTGTTATTTCAAACTTGAATGTGAAGCATGGAATGAATTTTTTAATCGCACAATTGCTTTAATTTTGCGTTTAAAAGAGGAAGAAGTGGGCGAAATGGGCCAAATGGACGAAATGGACGAAGCGGAGGAAATGCTGAAGCAAAGCGATCGAAGGGGTGGTTAATCGTTTTAAAAACAGTTATGTGTTCCTTTTTGTCAAAAATGTGTGTAAAAAAATTAAAATGCAAAAATGATAAATTTAAAATGAAAAAAAGGAAAATAAATTTTTGTAAAAATATTTAAATGGAAAGATGAAAAAGTTTAATTTTTAATTTTGTCAAAAAAAAAAAAAAATGGTGTGAACGCTTCTTTTAAATAGCCATTTTAAAAAAAAAAAAAAAAAAAAAAAAAATCATCACGTATTAACTCTCGCGTGAAAGCAAAACACTTCGCAAAACTTTGCACATCGTTAAACGTCTTATTGGTCGTTTTCCTTTTCTGTTCGATAAAGCGAAAAAAAGTTGGACACGAAAAGTTTCGAACGTACTACATGTGTGTACCAAAAAAAGGGGAAAAAAATTTCCAACATGCGTTCGAAGAAAATGGATAGGAAGGAGTTCTATAAATGTGTTTTACCTGTGGAAGCTAAAAAAAAAAAGAAAAAAAAAAAAAAACAGCTTTCTACCTCGGGAAAAACTTAGCGTGCGCTTTAAAAGGGGGGAACATTCGAATGTTAGTACGCGAGACACGCAAACAGGTGTGAACGTGTGTGCGCAAATATATACATATATATATATGTACACATATACACATATATATATACACACATAACCACACGTGCACGTGGGACTAGCTATAACTGGGCGCTTTGCAGAATAAGTGGGGCGCAATTTGGCACTCACCAGCGAGTGTTCGCAGGGCCATAACATCTCTTTGCACTCATATTTTTTTGATGTTCTTTTGCCGCTCATATTAAGCGTGTCTCTGCGCGAGAGGAGCCGAAACGTATGGAGGGTCAAAACAAAGATAATTCTTCTTCTTTTTTTTCACGGGGTGCTCAACACGCATTTCTGATTCTCTCCACCATCGGCTATCACAATGCTGCACATTGTCGCTTGTCCGACTGCGCGTGATTACGCTTAAGTGTGTTATAGTTTCCCCCCCATGAAACTACAGTGGGGTGTAAATGCAATTTGCGCCATCGCGATTATTTTGTCTTTCCTCCCAGGGACACGCATAACTGGGTACCTTCATAATTGCGTACCTGCGGGCATGTGCCCCTAAGCGCGCTGTTTAAAAAATGCAAAATGTCGACATAATCACATGGCTTGGAATCACTTCAAGAAAGGATTCCCCCTTCTCATCGCTTAGCTGCGCTGTGCACACAGGTTGGCGCAGTTTAATGAACATCTACTTATCTCACTTTCGGCATATATTGCACAGGTACACCCACCATACTGTTGTAAACAAATATAACCATTTGCTCCAAGCAGTGAGGCGGAGGAAGCTCCCTTTTCAGCCCGCGCTGCATCCCCGCTATTGCGCCATTTAAAAGGAACTATAAATGCTTACGTTCATATATGTACACGCAGGATGAACTTTTTTTTTGCCCCCTTTTTGCATCACTAATTTGTTCTTCATTTTTTGTAACCCATCGAACTCTTTTTCCGCAAACTTTTGTGCCATGTTGTTTATTTCCACTTTTTGCGAGGCAAACAAGCTGCGCTCTTCCTGCGTGCAACCCAAACGGTCACTATAAATCCCGCTGTTCATATCGAACATGCTTTCGTGTGAGGAGCACCCCCTACACACACTTCCCCAATTAGCCATGTCATGCGGACCACTGCAAATGTGACAATCTTATGAACCACCTTTTTACGAATAGTGAACCTCAAACCTGACACCTCCAAGGAATGCGCTAAGCACGCGTTTGCTTTTGCCCACCCCTCTTCGCAGAGTGTAAATACAGGCGTAAATGCGTGTGTAAAAAAACGCGTAAAAAACGACTAAAAAAACCGCGTACCCCCTCACCTATATGATCCCCTGGGGGAGAGCTAAACGGACGCATAACACCCTCGTAAGGAAGATGAAAGAACGCCTCTACTGCTCCGAACTCTTTGCCCATAGAAGATGCTTCAAAAAATAAGTTGCCTTCCTTTAATTGGGAAAATCTGTAAGAACCACCAGAAGGCCACCTTTGCGTCTGTTCCGTTAGTAAACAAAATTGTGCGCACAAGCAACTACTTCCGTTTTAGCAATTTAGCAAATAAAAAAGGCGAAGCGGTGAGCAACGTGCCGCATGATGGCAGTTCCTTTCTGCTCTTCGGGGACTGCACCGTCTATCATAAAAAGGGGTTAACTTACGAAATGGGGCATAGAAGAAGCGTCCATTTGGGAAACAGCACTGAGTGTATTATCCCAACACATGGCATACGGAACAGCATCAGAGGTAGACCCTGGGGAAGTGAGAGCCCCCATCGGAGTGAAGACTCTGGAAAGGGAACACCCCCCACCAATTCGATACGCAGCGGATGTGTAGAAAAAACACTGCATTTTAGTTGGCTCAAAACTATTAGGAAGAAACAGTACTACAAGATTATCGGAAAAATGGGAGTTAAAAAAAGAAACGCTGGAATGTACTGGAGCTTCTACGTCAACAAGAGGAAGAAAATTAGAAAGAAGCGCAGGACTATTTGAGCAGAGTGCCACATAAGTGCTGACTCACGTGTACACAAGTATGCACCTTTTTATGTACCGCCCCGATGGCGTACGTCAAATTATAAGCGCCGCTCCGTGGAAACGGGCCCCGAGATGGAAAAGTTCACGGTGAAAAACTTATTCTTCGTCTTCGAAATTTCGTACGAGACATTCCTCGTTTGCAAAAAGATGAGCGAGTCGCTTTCCGGTTTGATCACGCGAAAAGGGGCACCATCATCCGTTTGGTTGGACGGAACGGTTGTGGCATCACGAACGTTCGGTTCTGTCTTACCCCTCCCCTCACTCTCCTCACTCTCCTCATTCACCCCGTTGTACTCACTTCTGTACAACTTAATTTCTACGTCATCATTTGAATGCACAAAGGGGACATAAATACACGTAACTTTCTTTCCGTTGTCCATTTTGCCATACCCCCCTTGGCAATGCTTTTTTAAATAAGACTTATTAGGGGAGAAGTACAAAAACTGAAATAGCGTACCTATCTGCAAGGATAAATTTGCCTTTTTATTTAGCTCATACGGGAGTAATGACAGCTCTTTCAGCAGTTTATATAGCCCCCTCTGTTTCTGCCTGTCCAAGCTAGTAATATACGTCCAGCAGTAAAAATCGGTTCTCACATTTTTGTACTCCCTGCCAAATGAGTTAAACTGGTTATTATACTCTATAAAAACTAACTCGTCAAATATTAACTTAGTGTAGTCCCTCCCCAGGAAATTTTTCTGTAGCCCCACATAATCGTGCATCAAATTTGCAATTGTGTCTGTTTCTATTTTATTTAAGTCATGTTCGTTCATATTCAGAGGGTTCGCCAAAGTGACAATATTTTTTGTGCTCTTGGAACTTATTTCTGTGATTCTTTCCTTCGCCTTTGTTGTTATGTACTTACTAAAAACGAGTCTCAAAATATCACTTCTTAAAAAATGATCCGTTTCTAGGGTTACTTTATTATCCCCTTTGGAAGCAGCCTTGGCAATTACATTTGAATATATGGTGAATGCCTTTTGTGTTATTTCTGCCAGGGACGCTTTCACATTTTCTTGGTCCTTTTCACTGTCTAGTATTTCTCCCAGTACATCATCATCATCTTTTTTAAATTTGAAGCAACTTATATTTACATCGCCATGATGGTCACTACATGAGCTGCAACTATGTTTGTTTAATTTTTCCTCCGTTCCGGTTTCGATTCGCAGATCCTTTTCCAATTCGACGCAATTTTGGTAGCTAATCGTCCCGCACAAATAATTGTAAAATTTTGTCACAGTTTCGCTGTCCCACTCGACTTCCATATTTGGGAAGAGGAGCAGACGTGGAAAAGTCGTTCCGTTACGACAGATTAGAGGAAAAAAAAAATAGGAAAAAAAAAACAGTTCAATTGGGGGTGAACCTTCTTTGCTTTCCCCTCTTCGAATCAGCGCTATGAGCCTACGAATTATTCATGTCGCGCCTGAGTATGCTGATTCGAAAGTGTGTACCAAATGTATGTGCACTTTTTTCCCTTCTCTAATTTATCATCACATCGTGTGGAGAGGACCCCCAGGCAGGCGCGTTCAAACGAGGGAGAGCTCATTCCAGGATAAGCTCACCCGGTTCAACCCCCCCATTTGCATACGCACATGTGCATACACAATGATGACGAGAGCAGTAAAATTTCAAGTGATCTATTCGAGGCGCTCAGCGTGTACTACACATTTACATTTCCTCCCCTTTTTGTCCCTTTCGCTCCCTTTGTCTGTTCCACCAACTGCACGCGCAAAAAGGACTCAAACGGCAAGGCCTGTTTGCCGCTTCGCATTCGGAAGGTGTAGCGAAATTGCTTCCCCATGTACGCCCATAAAATGTTGTAAATCTTTGGAAAAAAATCGCCTTGCCAATAAGTTGGCGCGTTTTTCAAAAGAAAGGCTTTTTATTGGTTCGTGACGGGGACGCGGTTAAACGGGGTTAAAAAAAAAGGGAAGAAAAAACGCGCAAAAGGTGCGCAAAAAGTGTGCTAAAAATGTACGCAGAATGTGCGCTAAAAATGCTGTGAAAAACGCTTCGTAAATTCGAAATGGAGCGGCTTCACCTTTTGCCCACTTGCACAACTACGTGTGGCAAAGGTGCGTCCATTTTTTTGCTCATTCGAATAGGGTTACAACTTTTCTGTGTTAATTTTAATTTTTTTTTTTTTCGCCGCTCTCCCGCTCACCCCTCAACACAGCGGTGGTAAAAAATGGCGCCTCTTAGTGACAGCGGCAGGGACATGCAGAGCTTACGCGTGTCCTTCCCCGCCAACTACGACCGCCGCTACACCCCCGCCCGGCCAAACAAAGCGTTCGTGATGCTCTGCTTCCACGTCAGGTTCTCCCTGAAGTAACTTTTTATCTCCTGCACACAATCTTCTAGCTTGATTTCCTGCTCCCCCGCGGACTTCTCCTTGTCCTGCGTCAGCTCCCGTAGTTTGATGACGCCCCTTTCAATTTCATCGCCAATTATAACCGCCAGGGGGATCTGCTTCTCCAAGGCGTACACCAGCTGCTTCTGTATCTTCTGGTCCTTCACGTAGATAAACTCCGTCGATATGTCCTCCTCCCACAACTTTTTGCACAACTCGATGGTCTCTTTAAAGCAGTTTTTCTTGATGTTGCATATGAGGACTTCCACCGAGTTGTCCTTCAGGGCCAGGCCGGGGGAAGCGGCATTCCCCGAAGAGGCAACCTTCCCGTGGGGGGAATCCTCCACGGTTACCTCCTTCTTTGTGAGAAGGCCGCCCCCCCCTGGACCCACAAACAAGCCACCCTTCTTTACCACCCCCTCGGCGATGGCAATGATCCGCTCAATACCGACAGAAGCGCCAACGGAGGGGATGTACTCCTTGCGCTTGTTCCTTATCAGGTAATCGTATCTCCCGCCCGCAGCCACACTCCCCAGTCCCGTCTCGGACAGGAGAACAAATTCGAAGATAATCCCCGTGTAGTAATCCAACCCCCTGGCGAGAGACAAATCAAAGGAAAACTGATTGAGCATATTAAAATGTTTTAGCAACTCAAAAATTTCCTCCAAATGGTTAATAACTTGATACACTTCATTTTTGTATGCTTCATCAAAAGGGGATTCATTTAAATCGTTTCTTAAAAATTCGATGACCAAAAAAGGGGACAAACTTAACGTCTTCGAAATGTACGTTTCTATTTTATCAACCGATTCGACGGGGATTCCTTTCTCATTTAATAACTCATCCCGAAATTGCTGAAAAGTTATTTTATCCAATTTGTCTATACTGCTGGAAATCGTTTTTACCTTATCCTTATGAATATTACTGGAGAGAAGCATGTACTCTAAAATTTTTCTGTGATTTATTTTGCAGTTAAAATTGCCAATCACTTTTTTTAGGTTATTTAAAATGTCCCAGAATATAAACAGAATGTGGAAGTCTGTGCGGACTGTATCATATTTTCCTACGATGTCAAAATCGCATTGATAGAATTCTCTAAACCTGCCTCTATTCATGCTCGGTTCATCTCTCCGGTACACTTTCCCTATATGAAATCTTTTCAGGGAATTCAAATTGTTTGTATTTACAAAGCGATACAAAGGCACAGTTAGATCGTACCTAAGGGATAGATTTTCCCCTCCTTGGTCTTTCAAATCGAATATTAATTTGGAGTCCTCTCCATATTTATCCGTTAATGTCTCCTTAAGTTCAAAAATGGGGGTATCTATTTCTACTGCCCCGTGTAGTAAAAACTTTTTCTTTATAAAATCGAAAAAGATATTTCTCAACTGCATGTCTTCCCCTGTAAAGTCTTTGGCACCTTTGGGAACTTTCAAATTAAAATTGATATTCTTCTGGATTAGCACTTCCCCAATTTGGTCGTCCAATTTGTACAAATTTAAACTTCTCCTCAGTGCAGGAAAGAAGTTATTGATAACGATTTTATTTCCACTTATAGGTATTGCTTCGTTTGTCTCCCCTTCTGTTGGTTTAAAAATGCCCAGTTGGGAGTCCCCCTTTTCTGCCATCAGGGAGTAGAGAAAGTTCTTAAACTCGAGGCACCCTACCCCTATGTGGTGAACGCCCCCAGACACTTTTTTATTCTTCAACAATTGTGCTAGCGCTTTGTTATAAGCCTTTATGTCGTACATAATGTTCGTCTGAATGATCATATCGGTTAGCAGAATTAGCAGCTCGCAAAATATGCTGTTCAATTCGCTAAACTTTTGCAACTCATTGGGGAGTTCCATCTGTAGGAACCTCTCCTCGATGCTCTTTAAATATTTCTCTTCATACAACTTGGAGAGGAGCGAACCTGTAGAGGTGTTTTGCTCAGCGGTGGCGTCGTGGAGCAATATAAACCCGTTCGACAGGGGCTTCTTCAAATCTGCGTGTTCTTCCACAATTTGCTCATTCGCCGTAACAAATTCGTGCAACTTCGCAACAAATAATGGCACCACCTTGGCTGTAATGTCAAGCACATTCTTGATGTGCACCCCAAGAGTGTCATTTATGCTTCTACTCAACATGGTGATGTAGCCATTTAACGAGTTCATCCCCTCGGTGTACTCACTTCTATAACTATCTATGCTGTTTTTAAAATTTTGATTTATTAGGTACATGAAATATTCACCGTCATCCGTTAGCTTACTTTGCGTATAAACAAACAACAACAAATTTGCGCTAAAAATTTTGGACAAGTCCTTATTCTTCTCCACCTTCGAATCGTGAGTCATCCATTTGATCTTGCCTATCAGCTCATTTATGGATTGTATGTTGCTATTATTCGCATTACTGTTAAAGGCGTTCTTAAATAGCACCTCACTGTTTATGTGAAATAACTCCAGAAGGTTGCAAAGGCAGCAGGTCAGGTACTTGCACAAGGATACCGTCTTATAGGCATTCAAAAAAACGATGCTACAGTTTTCTAGGACACCACTTATACACATGTTGAAATCGTTAAGGTTGTATTCCAATTTGGCACATTTTTCCAAATTCGAAATGAAGAACTGTTTTAGCACTTCGCTGTGAGGCGGTCCCCCTTGGGGTGGTGCACTGGGCAAGGGAACAACTGAGGAGGGGCATGACCCCTCGACCCCGCAGGTACACTCGGTGGTGTTATTAATCGAACAGCAAACGCTCCTTATCAAATTTAAATCCAAATTGTTCTTAAATCGTAGCATATTTATCAGAAAAAAAAAGTACAAGCATTTCAATTCGTCCATGTGATAGCTGCGGGGTTTTCCTTGCCCGGTTTTCCCCCCTTTTGGGGCTTCTTCCCCCCCTACAGGTACTTCTTCCCTAGTGGTGAACGACCCATCCGCTTTTGCTAACTCGTCTACTGCTATCTTATGCTCGTTCAATTTATAAACGGAATCCTTAAAGCTGGACGGCTCCAGCTTCAGGTGCCTCTGGTGTATGCATACGTCGACCACATCTTTGGTGTTGAACACTTTGCTCTTGTAAACGCTTATGCTCATTTTGGTCGCGGCACACGGTTTTCCTTTTCCTCTCTCTGGTGTGATTTGCAGGCGGGAAAACGTCTGGCACAGGTTTCTCAGGTGAACTTGGGCGAGTGGGCGAGCTTTAGGAGACATAAAAAGGGGGCATCTTCTCAAAGCTCACACGTCGGTTGGCACTTCGATCAACGCTTCGGTTGGCATTCGCTTCACAATTCAGAGGTCATATTTCGGAGAGCTCCTTTCGTTCCTTCGAGGAGCGTACATTACGCATAATGTATAGGCGTACATACGGAAGCGCTTCTCCTCGCATGTGCGCGGTTATACATTCGTCGGCAGCAGGCAAGCGCTTACCCCGCAAGTTAGAACGTGCACCAGTGTATAATTAATTTGCGCTAATGCTTAAAATGTGGCTACTTAGGGGCTGCTACATTGAAAAAAAAAAAAATCGAGTAGTATTTTTTTTTTTTCCTTAAGGTGGTAAAAGTAACGTAACTGCCTCTCATCCGATCATCCGATATGTTTGCCTCATTGCGATTCGCTCTTTTTCTGTTTTCCCAAAAGGAGCGAAAAATCAATGTATAGCAGTATGGAAGAGAAAAAATGAGCGGCGCTCAGTGCGGGGGAATTTATAACCAAAACCCCGCGCCCAGTGCGCAATGCGAACAGCATTATACGGTGAGCAGTCGAGTCGACACGTAGAACGCGGCGTTTACAAGTGAATGAGATTGCAAGAAAAGGGCAACATTCTCATTACATGCTTAAACTTCGCAGCTTATAACTTGTACGCATAAATTTACAGCGTTAATAGGTTTGCAGTTTTTGCGCTTTCTTTTTCCCCCTTGGAGCATTACCATTTTGGTATTTTACTTTTTTTTTTTTTTTTTTTTTTTGACTTCATTTGATCGTTTCTTTAACCATTTGAACGTTTCTTTCCCCATTTGCTCGCTTCTTTCCCCAGTTGCTCTTTAATTTTCCTCCGTTTTGGAACATCCTGCGCTGCTTATTTTCCCGGCGCTCGAAAAGCTGTTCCATGTTTGCGTACATCCCTGTGGGAGCAACTGCTACACGGTTTTGCCCCTTCCAGTGCCTGGCATTCTTCACGCAAACGTTTTTTTACCCCCTGATGTAACGCAATTTATAGGAAAAGGCGAGACAACCGGGGGGGCCTTCATGCCTGTATAGGTACATGCTCACGCATATGCTCATGCAAAAATATACGTACTCACGAAATAGGCAAAACAGACCGCAAAGCAAAATGATTTTCAAGCCCCTTGCTGTGAAGACCCCCCTCCTCAAAGAGTAAGGCGCAACTGCAGTGGCCCTTTGCGAAAGCGTCCCTGCTGATGCATTAAGATCGGCGGAGACAAACAAGGGGAATTGCTACTCCCCTCACTGTTTAAGTTCTGCGTATGGACCACTCAATATATATCCCAAATTTTAAGATAATTTTTTTTTTTTTTTTCCACAATTGTGAGGAGAAAAAAAATAACGCTACACTGCTAGGACATTGCGAAATGGGTCCTCGTTTCATCTACCCCAAATTTATCATTTCCAATTTGTGCTACCCCTTTTCAGGTTTCGCAAAAAAGGACTGGTGTCCATCGAGGTCGCCGATGCGGGAAGCGTAAAGATTCTAACCAAGGACGACCTGGAAGGTTCACCCCAGGGAGGTGAAACGAGTGGCACTAACAAGCAAAGAATAAAAAGAAAACAAATTAATGGAAACAAAAATGGGAGGAAGTTATCTCCTAGTAAAGGAAGCAAAAAGAGAAAACGCGAAAATGTGGAGCAGACAACTTCGAAGGAGGAGGACTCTAAAAAGGTTATGAAAAAGTCAAATGGGAAAAGGGACCCCAAGAAGAGCGCCGCTGGTAGTGAACCCGCCCTCGAAATTGACAGCCGAGGGGAGGACACCCATAAGGGGTTCAAAAGGAGGAAAAAAAAAAGAGGGAGAAAAAAAAAAAGACCAAAAAGTGGCCCCACGGGAGGTAATGAGGAGGGTGTTTCCAACGATCAGGCCGTACGCTCTGCCAACCCGACCGCTTCCCCCACCACCGCTGACCGCACAAAGGGGGAGAGCCCCAAAAGGGAAAAATTCGACATACAAAAGGTTATCCAAAATGAGGAGCACTTCCAACGCGCGGACGAAGTGAAGTACAAGGTGCACTACGCCAGGTGGAACCTGAGGGGAAAAATAAACCTCCTGTACAGCATAATGAAATCTTTACATGACGCCAATTTCTGGAAGCCAACAGAAATACAGAAGCAGACCCTTGAGCACTCCATAAACTTTAAGAAGGACGTAATCGTAGTGTCCAAAACGGGAACGGGAAAAACGCTAACCTTCTGCATACCCATATTAAACAATATAGTAAAAAATAAATTAAGGGAATACAGAAAAAGGGGAAGTTGCGTTCCCAAACTTAGGTGCATCATACTAGTCCCCACAAGAGAACTAGCCATTCAAATTTTAAGCCACTTCAGCAACATAAATAAGTACACCCACATTTACATCGCAACAATCATTGGAGGATTAAATCTTAACAAACAGAAAAGAATTATTTCCAACAAACCAGAAATCTTAGTTTGCACCCCGGGAAGATTGAAGTACTTTTTACTCCTAAATGATAAGATAAGCTATTTGGATAAAATGAAACACGTCAGATATTTTGCATGCGACGAAATTGATAAGATGATAGAAACGTCTTTCATGAGGGACATCAATTTGATTGCCAAGCATTTGTACAAGTCCGTGGGGGAGAAGAAAAAATTTATTCAAACGTTTCTCCTTTCCGCTACTCTAGGGTTGTCAGTCCATCTGCAAAATGAACATCTGGCCAAACTGTTAAATTGTGTTACGATTAGGAAAGAACAATCTTGCATCATCAATTTGGCTGATGCCCATTTGGAAGGCGACTCCTCCCGGGAAGGCGGAGGCAGCATCCTCCCCGATGGACTTTCCCTCAGTATGGTCAAATGCGAAAGGAAAAAGGTCCTACAAAAACTTTTTTACCTTCTCAAGCTGTATTTCCTGAGCGGTTCAGCGGGCCACTCCCCAGATGACCCCAACCAGTTAAACCGCAACAGTGACAGTGCTGAACATGGGCAGGTAAAAAAAATAGTCATCTTTGTAAACACCATCAAGGAAACGAAGGAGCTGAATAGCATATTTAGATTCTTATTCTTCGACCAAGGGGTAGAGTCATCTGTGCCAAAAAAATACCGTTGCGACTTGTCGCTAAAGGAACGGATAAACATTTTCTCTATACACTCCAAACAGTCTCTCAAGGAGCGCATGCAAAGCATTTCTAAATTTTCTCAATCGATTAACCATTCCGTTCTCTTCTGCACGGATGTGCTAAGCAGAGGAATCGACTTAGACAAATGTGACGTCATCATTCAGCTCAACTGTCCCGTTTCGGATATCACCTTTGTGCATCGCTCTGGCCGCACGGCTAGAAATTTCAAGACAGGTAAAGAGTCGCCCCCCCAAAGAAAAAGCAACTTCATAACTGCGTTGGGGTGAAAACATACCAGTTGTCTTAGCGTATATTTAAGCATACGCTCCGAGAAATGCTCACCTTCTTATGCCCTTTCACCTCCACCTCCTTAAGGCACCTGCATCTGCTTCATCACGGACGACGAAATCGCGCGCTGGAAAAATTCGCTCAAGAAAATAGGCCTCAGTTTGGAGAATCTCCACGAACTCGAAATGGTGAAGCGAATCAGCGACCACGAAGACGCCAAAATGAACGCCGCAATTCTCTGCTGCAACAAAATGGTACAACTGCAAAACCAAATAAAGGACAATAAGAGTAAATCCCTTTTGAGCAAGCTAGCTAGAGAAGCCGAATTGGAAGACGAAGAAGGAAGCTCCTCCGACTCGGACACCCCATCTGGGAAAATAACAAACGAGGCCATTCTCAAGCAGTTGCTACGTCTCAAGAAGGAGCTGTACAATACGCTCTACAGGGAGTAGTAGCAGTTTGCAGAACACTAAAAAGAGGAAAAATTAATTCGGGGAGCTTCCCCCCCTTTTGATGATGAACATGTGTCTCTGCGCTTCGTTATGTTGTGGGTACAAAGAAGGGACGAAGCTCTCCCCATTTTTTAAGTAACCCAATTAGGAGCAACCCCTTTTTTTTACGCTTCGTTTGCTCCGTTTCTGCCGATCTGGTTCCAATTTTTTCAGTTTAATCTGCCCACTTATTCTACACCCCCCTTCGCCATCACTTCCCATGTGGCATTCTTCGAGTCTGTGTTTGCACCTTTCATGTTATGTTTGCTTATGCATTTTTTTTTTACCCCCCCCAATTTGTTCGCAAAAGTGAACATCTTTCTCCCCTTAACGTTTGAAAAAAAAAAGGAACAATAGTTCTCAACAAATTAGCAAACCGGGTGGGGGAATCTCAGCTCCTCTGTGCATAAACACCCCAATGATTATCAGTCGTCTCCCCATAACGATGACATGGTGAAGTGGCACAAAATTGAAGCGGCATATCCCCCGTGCAGGCAGCGTTCTCCCGAGCTTTGAGTGACCAACATGAGGGGGCCACTTTGCATCCAATGCGTATAACCGCACAACATAGTCCCACGCACAGTCGGTGCTCCAACGAACAGCTTTAGCAGCAGAATTCTCCACACGGTCACCACTCCGCTCCGCCCCTTCTACAAACGAACGAGTCTTTGAAATGCGCAGATGCACACCTGTTGGGAGCCACTTGAGCAGGTCCACGTGAGTGATGGTTTTTCAAATCGAAAATGCTCACCTGCTGTGTTCCACTTTTAGGTAACTTAAAACTGTGGGGGGTGCGATAATACATGTACGGATATTTATCCTGCGTGAATTTTTTTTTTTTTTTTTTCTTCCTCCCGCGACGGTGACATTTTAACCGTTTGTGCATCCCTTTTTGAGAGCGCGTTTCATACCAATGCGCCATTCAGTTTAGCCCTCTTCCGCTTGTACATATGCCATTTTGAATCCGCTGCTCCACTGATGAGGCGCGGAGTGGCCGCTTTCCCCCACACGTAAGTTTGGCCTCCCCACAGAGGGGTTCTGCTCATCGGTGTATGTGCTAGCCCATTTATACCTATGGAAGTGTCCCATATGTTTTCTTTTTCCCCCCTTTTTGAGAAGCCCCACTGGAGCGGGGAATAATGAGCGAACAAAGCGGATTGCCCTTTTTTACCCCATGTCTCCCTTTTCCCATCCCCCTTGGCCAAAACGAAAGATGAAAATCCCCCGGGGGGTTGTGCGCCCATTCAACACGTACAACATCCCGTCCATTATCAACAACAGTAAAGTGCACAGCACGTATAGAGAAAACCGCAAACGAAATGAAGACGACTTGATGAAGATTTACAACAAAGAGTTGGTGGCATTCCCATATGAAGAGGAAAGATTTAATAAGCTGCTAAATATTCATGGGCCGGTGAAAAAAAAAAATGTTGCCGACTTTTTCTTCAACCCAGAAATGTACATCAATGTGAAGAATGACAGGGTAGGGAGTGTCACCCCTTCCCATTTCGCCATTGAAAATGTGGATAAGTGCTTCCTCTTCGAGAAGGAACACTTGGACGGGTTTTTCCCAGAGGGACTTGCAGGGGAGTTGCCCAAGGATATCTTGATGCACGGTGGGGGGGGCACCGATCGGGAGAGTGGCACCCAAACCAAAGGAAAGGAGGCCTCCCCCGATGGAGACCACCAACATGATAACCTCGACGTGTTTCTACGCGAACTGGAAAGGAACCAAATAGCACCTGATCACCGATTGATAAAGAAGGCGCAACAGTTGAAGGGCGTAGGACTGCTATTCAGAAAATTGGCGTACGAAATTGTAGACGAGTTGAAGCACTTTGAAGAGAATTACAAACTGCGCAAGCGGAGAGATTCCCACAAGCTGGACAGCTACTTTGCGCAAAGGGGTGAGTGCGCGAGTTACTACGATGGGGGGGATGCGAGTGGGGACTCCGCTGAAGAAGCGCGCAGCATGAAAGGCAACCCCAATGGCGGTTACAGCAGCGGCTACCATAGCGGCCACCAGCGGATGTCCTACAAAAGCAGGAGCTTCCTAATAGACGGGAAGCGGGGAACAGGAAAGAGCTGCATCCTGAACAGCGTGGTCCTCTGGGCCAAGCTAAACCAGTGGCTTGTTATCTTCGTCCCAGATGTAAAAAAATACAAATTTGACATTAACACCATTGTGAGAAGCAATACGAACTTGTATATTCAGCCTGAACTGAGCAGGCAATTTCTTGAAGACTTAGTAAAAACAAATGAATCATTTTTAAAAAAGTTAAAAGTGGATAAAGGGATACTCGAAAGCACCTGCCTAGATGGAACACATCTATTGTATAACAAAAAAATTTATGATGACATTATCAAAAAAACGATCGATGCGGAAGTAGCAAATGATGAGCAAAATTATAATGCCTTAAGTGAAAGGGAAAAAAATTTGTACATGCAAAAATTGTACAAATTTTACTATGACAATGTAAAAATTCCAAATCTTTTAGATAAATTTTCTACACCCCCTAATTTGTTAGAATTAGCACACATTGGCATAAATAATGCATCATATGCCAACCTCTGCATCTACGCATTGTTCGAGCATTTGAAGAAACAAACCGAATTCCCCCTTCTCATAGCTGTCGATCAGTTCAATTTCAACCTCAGTGTTTCAGAATATTTATCCATAAATTTTGAAAATACAAAATATAATGGGTACATTCCTACGTACTATTTTACTATTCCTAAGCTGCTTCTCAAATGGGAC
This sequence comes from Plasmodium vivax, assembly GCF_000002415.2. Classification (NCBI taxonomy): domain Eukaryota; phylum Apicomplexa; class Aconoidasida; order Haemosporida; family Plasmodiidae; genus Plasmodium; species Plasmodium vivax. The sequence continues at coordinate 2,516,792 of NC_009917.1, read as the reverse complement.
GCCAATAAATATAAAAGGTGCGTTAAAATCGTTTCCACCTGTTGGGATAGAGAAAATAGGAGAAATTTCAGGCCAGAACTGCTCGGCATACACAAAAGGGATGTTAAAACTGCTCGTAATTTCACCCTCCGCGAGTTTAAGAATTACGTTGCCCATCTGTACAACCAGGACGTCATATACAATTTCGATGTGAACAAGTTGGAATACTTCTACATGCTGACTGGTAGGGTTACTCCCTCCCCCCGCATCTGGAATTCTCCCATTTGGGCACACATGGGAAGGGAACTCCCCCCTGAGATGTGCAAATAACGGGGGGACATGCATCCGAAAGGTTCTTCGGAGTGTAATTTTTTTTTTTTTTTTTTTTTTTAGGAGGAAATGGCTTTCAGGCAAGGAAGCTCTTAACCACGCTGTACTGACTCCCCCGCAGGGCTTTTTTGAACGTAAATCGATATCTTGTTATCGCAAATGAAGAAGCACCCCCTCAGCCTTTTTTCCCATTTTTTGCACCCCTTGAGTGATTCTCAAAAGATATTCAGGACAGACACAATAATAAGCGGCACTTCTTCCTTTTTCAACGCGCCGTCGAAGAGCGCCTACCTCTGCATTTTCTTTTTTTTTGTGCCTACATTTAAGCCGCCTCTTTGCGTACCTTGTATTACGCCCCACTTTGTCGTCACAGTTCTCCTTTTTTTCTTTTTTTAACCAAGTGCTACCTCATAGCGCAGAGGCAGCACACACTATGAGTGAGGGAATTATTTTACAGAGCGCTGCTTTACATTAAAACAAAAAATTAGGAAAAATATGATAAGTTCGATGCGTGCGCAGAAAATTGCAAACCCACGAACGTACATATAAAAATGTAACCATATGCACATTCGCAAATTTGCACATGGGCCCCACTTGTGTACACAAAAATTTAGGGCCCCACAAAATGAACCAAAAATACAATTAAAGGGGTAACACCCCGGGGTGATATATTTATCCACCGTGGAGACCATATCTGTGTAGAGGTCATCACACGGGGAAGAGGAATAAAAAAAAAAAAAAAAAAAAAGACACATTATGATTTACACCGTGGCAATTTCAAAAAATGCCGTTCTTTCAGGCCACCCCCCCCAAAGAGGCGCATACACTGATGGGGATAAAACGGGTGGGCGAAATAGCTAAAATCACAAATAAAAAAAAACTTATGGTGAATTAAAAAAATGAGAACAAATTAGATGGGTAAAAAATAATCAGTTTTGCGTAAACTCAAATGGGGGGCAAACGAGCAGCAAAAGAGGAGCAAAAAAATACAACTACCTAAAAATGGGTGGTCCTCCTCGGAGTGTTTTTCTCCCACTTCGTTTGAGGTGTGCCCCAAGAGGGATAACATCACCAATGCTACATCGCCACCGCTACACCTCACTGCCACACCTCGCCGCCACAGTCGCCCCCTAGTAGTACCCACAACTCTCCTGCAGAAACCTATGCTTGAGCAGCTCGGCGGGGGCCGGCCTCAGCGCGGGGTCGATCTGCAGTATGCTATACAAAAAGTCGCAAAACAAATCGTTCCTTATAAGCTTGTGCAGGGGTAGGCACCTCTTGACGTACTTAATGGACTCAAAACTAGAGGCGTTTTCTGGCCAGGCCAATCTAAGACCATCCCTATTTATATATTTAGCCCCATTCGTTCTAACCGCCTCGCATATCATTTTTTTGGGGATTGGCTGAACGATAGCTTCCATCAGGGCTAAGTGTTCTAAATGCTCATGGGTTCTAAACAAAAGGTCCCCTGTGTACATTTCAGCCAAGACGCAACCAAAACTCCACATGTCACTTGACACATCCCAACCTAAATTTAGAATAACCTCCGGAGCACGATACTGTCTTGTGTTTATAATAGACCCATGGTATCCATCCTTGAAAGTGGCACAACCAAAATCGATTAATTTTATGCCCGTAGATTTGGTTCTATAAATCTGAACCCTCTTTCCATCTGTAGCTCTTCTAACACTTACTAACGTTTTCTCAAAATAGGGGTCGTCGAGCAAAATATTTTCTGGCTTCAAATCGGTGTGCGTTAGGGATATTTTGCGGAGGTAACTTAAAGCCTTCAACATTTCGATGCAGTACAGCCTGATGTCCTCCAAATGAAACCCGTTGTAGTTATTCTTGGTGATAATTTCGTAAAGGGATGGACCAAGTGGCTCAAAGACGAGACACATATGATCGTAGTACATAAACCTTCCATGGTATTTTACAATATTATTATTTTTAAAATCATCATTTTGGATTTTCTTCAAAATATCTGCCTCTATCTTTGCAGATTTGGTATACTTCCTAATATTCCGTACTACCTTCACCGCGTAGTACTTCTTCGTGTCCATGTGCTGACAGAGGAGGACTCGCCCGAAGGTCCCCTCCCCCATTTTTCGTATCACCACGTAACAGTTGTTTAGGACCATTCCCTTCTTCCAACTAAAATGTACAATTTCGTCATCAGAATCGTAGTTTTCTTTTTTTTTTTTTTTTTTCTTCCTATTGTTGTTATCTTCCATATCTGAAAATTTTGTTCTGTTTCTTTTGTGGTTGTATTTTTTTCTCGACGATATATCATCTGTGGATTCGTCTGAGGGGGTATACCTGTAGGACTCACTGCTGTACCTATCGGCATGGTTTTTTTTTTTATTTTCAACTGAGGAGTAGCTGCTTCCTCTTCGTGATAGAGCACTCGTTCCCGTTTCTTCATTGCTGCTGAGGCTATCTCTTTTTCGCCTCCTTCGCTGCGCGTTCCTTCGCCTACTTCTTCGTCTGCTCCTTCGCCTGCTCCTGCGTCCACTTCTCGTACCGCTGTAACTGCTGGGGGCCTTTCTCCTTTTCCTTACCCCTCGAGTGTACTTACGCAGCGATTGCTGAGAGCCTTTTTCCTTATCACTGCACACGACGAGGTTCCTCCTACTTCCCATAATTTCATCCCTCACGTCCGATTTCCCTGTACCATCATCTCGTGTCGTATCGGTATTTTTTAACTTAAAAGATTTATTCGATTTGTCATCCTTGTCCTTATAGCTGCAAATTCTCACCGCCGTAGCTGCACTCGTTGCACTGGTTGCACTTGGTCCCCCTCCCAAACTGCCTGTCTCCTTCTGATGCACTGCGGTCGCTTTGTACTTCCCATTTCGGTTGGAATCTTTCCTTTTATTATTCATCCTGTCAGAGTGCCCATTATAACTTCTCGAATTCGTTCGAAAGCTATTTTTATTCCCATAATACATTTTCTTCTTCTTCAACGTAGCGCCGTCGTTAAAAAGGTAATACTCATTATTGTAAAAAATGTTCCCCTGTCCAAAGTGGGTATCGTAGTTTCTTCTATCACTATTGTACAATTTTTTTTTGTACGAATAGTAGTTTCTTTTTCTGGTAAAGTCAAATCCTTTTAAATAATTATTTTGATGCTCCTCGTGGTGGTACTTGGACTCTAGGTACACCTTATGGTGTCTTTGTTCCCTGTCATTTATCTCCCTCATGGACGAGTAGCTGCGTTTCCTCCCATTTTTATACGCCCTGATCATGTTTTCGTCCACATCGTAGTTTTTAAATTTTTTAAAGAGCTTTCCTTTCCGGCTGGAGTTGCTGGTGCTGTTGAAGCTCCTGATTCTTTTCCCCTTCAGCAGCTTGAAGCCGCTCCCGTAGGGGTTGCCGTACGCATTGCCGAAGCCGCTATTGTACACGTGGTTGTGCGAGTCGTGGTACCCGTTCTGGTACGAATTTTGGTACGAATTTTGGTACGAATTTTTGTGCAAATTTTTGTGCAAATTTTTGTGCAAATTTTTGTGCAAATTTTTATATGAATTCCTGTAGGAGTTCCTGTGCGAATTCCTGTGCGAATTCCCGTACGCGCCGTCGTGCAGGTTCCCCTCCCGATTGCGGTAGTAGTAATTGTTGTTCCTTCGAGGGTCATTAAAATACCTGCCGTTGGGGCTATCCCTTTGCATGTTTCCAAAACCCATGTACTTGCCTTTTATATCGCTTATATAACTCCTGTAATAATTATATTCTCTATATTTGCTGCTGTATTTTTCACTGCCGTCCTTGTAGTTCTCTTGGATCATTTTGGCTTTTTTTTTTTTTTTTACTCAAAAGAAAGGAAAAAAAAAATAGCCATCAGAACATTCCTCTTTCTTTTTTTTTTTTTTTTTTTTCCAAATTGTTTCCCTGCGCGTATTGCTTTTTTGTGGGAATTAAAGATACATATGTATGCATGTATGCATAAATGCATATACATAAGTATAAAACTGGTGACTTTCCATTTACCCCGCGTGTTTGGCACAGGGATGGAGTTTACATGAGAAAGCGCGGAACATATATTTGTATATTATACGAATACTTTTTCGCCCATGCGCATTGTATGTATATGCGATGCGCTTACGCTCTGCCTTCCCGCGTGAACAGCCTCATACGCTATATGCACGGAGCAACGCCAGGCGAGCGGCAGCAGAGCACTCACAACGTAGTGTCATTTGCCCATATATGCATATGGCATATGCTACATGGATGACGCTAATTCCACATGCGCTCACATGACTGGGCTTCGTTTCGCCAAAGCGCAATCATGCAGGGCGGGGAAGAGCCTCCCACTTTTTTAAACGCGGAGTTTTCTTAACTTGGTAAAAGTGGTATGTATGATGAATGGATTCAGTTGGGAAAAAAATGGCGCAAAAAAAAGGAGAAAAAATGGCTAAAGGTGGGGAAAAACTGGCAAAAAAACGGCGAAAATTTGGCGAAAAAATAAGGAAAAGCAATCGAGAAAAGAGCAAATGCAAAATGAAGTGCCAAATGAAGGAAAAGGAAAACGCAACAAAATTGCATATCCTACTTTGCGTTCCCAGTGCTGATATATTTTCACATTTATTTGTTTATTTATTTTGGGGGGGAATTTTAAAAAAGATCATTCAAAATGGAAAAGTCACTCCATAGGCACACTGTGAAGAATTTAAAAAAAAAAATTAAAAAATTAAAATAACCATTTCGTGAAAACGAAACCTGCCTTTTCCCTAACAATGTTATTTTGTAAAATAAATGTAGTACATAGAAACAGAGACAACAGGTTTTTGGCACAATTATCATTCCCGGGATCATCATTCCATGGATGTACAAAGCTCGACGCGCAGAACTGTATATATATTATAACATTCACATTTTGTGTTATCGAACACCTTTCCTCATTTCCATGTGTCATATGCATGTTGAAATGTACATGGCGAAAGTTATAAAGATTTTGCCGCCTACTTGACAAAACAAAATGAGGAAAAACAGAAACAAAAAACGCAGTGCGCTTCACATGCCATTCCGCCGCTCCTCCATAGTGTAATTTTACGACAGGGTTAATTTTCAGTTTGCATTTCGAAAATTGCGTGCATCGGGAACAGTTTTTACCTTTTGCCTTTTTCTTTTTCCTTTTGCTTTATATTTTGTCATTTTTTGCAACTTTCCTCAACATTTTTCAACATTTCTCAACATTTCTTAACATTTCGCAATATTTCGCATTCCTGTTATTTTATTTTTGTTCAAAAATTTTCCCCTTCACGCCGCGCAGCACAATTTGAAAGATGCACAAATTGCGGAAAACAAACGCGAGTAAGAAAAACAAACAAACGTTGAAATGGTGAAAACGCGCCTGCTTTCTACCCGCACGAGTCATTTTTTCATACGCTCATTAAATTTGTATTTATAAAAAATATATACCTGTGAAACTCCTTCCCATTTTATGCGAGCGAGTGGAATGAATTTAAACGCGATTTTCTTCTGCATTGTGAAGTATACTATATTTTAAGAAGGAAAAAAAAAATGATGTGAAAAATTCGATGAAGAGGAAATAATCACGTCATTTCGATTGTGGCCCCATTTATGCAACTCCCAGGGTGACGGAAATGCTTTTCTTTTACGCCTAATGGGAAACCTCCCAATTTCTCCTTTTTTTTCGTGTACACATTTACTGCACATGTATACCTGCGCGTCAGACATTAATATCACACAGAGAAGAGAAGCCATTATTTGTATGTAATATTGGCAGCTTAGCAACTCTGTAAATTTGCGACTTCACAACATTGTGTGTATTTTTCCGGAAGGATAATGCTCCACTGCGACGGTTTTTTTTTAACACAGTGATAGAGCAGCTATAAGCCAGGCTCGCAAAACATGGGGAATTATCTCCCTACTTTGTATGAACAGCCAAAAAAGGGGAACATACCTCACATGTAAAATTATCACACGTGTAGCTATTTCTAAGAAATGCGCTGAAGGAGACGATATGATGAGAAAACGAAAAATTGCAACAAACTCGTAGCGCTTTGATAACTTATTTATGCGGCAAACGTTCTACATTCAACATAGCCCATTTGTGCCCCTTTTTAACGCCCTAAAGGCTTAAAAATACGTACCAAAAAAAAAATGTGCACGTATAAGTAACTCCAAAATTTGTCATAGCCCCTTACCTTCTGATACCTATCTTAAGTGAAAGAAATTTAAAATGGGAAGTTCATTCAGACGAAATTAATCGAATCATTTGTTTCTCATATCTCCGAAAATTTTTCAAAAAGGAAAGTGCGCAATTGCGCGAGTACGCACGGAACAGTAACCAAATTTACGTTCCCACATTTGAAAGAGTACAAATTTTGGTTCGCCCCTGAATTCGCCTTTTTTCCAAAATTCGTCATTTTTTTAAAAATTAATTCGAATGGACCAAAAAAAAAATGACAACCCCCCAGGGTGCAAGAAAGACGGTACACTAGAAATAAAAAAAGATGACCATGTAGAAATTCTTAAAAATTTAAACTCGACCATTAAAGAGTTTCAAAAAAATTTTGGACTACTAAACAATCATTATTCGATAAAAGATTTGGAAGGTGTGTTAAACCCTGTGCAGTATGCTGAATACAATTCATTTCTTGCCTACTCCATTTGTTCTATTTTTCATTCCTATTTGAAAATATCGGGCGACTTTCTCAGCAACCATCCCATTAAAAATGAATTAAAAAAGGTACAATTATTGATGAAAGAAATAAAGGATAAAAACGAAGAAAATAATGAAGATAAAAGATCCCTCACAATTAATAAGGAAGCCTCGAAAAGGATAATCGATTCGTGCATTTCGTACAATAAAGATTTAAAAAAAAGAAAACATTTTAAATGAACGCAATTGTGAACTTTCTTCCTCTTTTTTTAAGGGGAAAGTTTTCACCTGCACCGCGGACATATTTTTGAGTGCCACTCATTGGGGAAAATAAAAAAAAAATAGCGGTTCAACGAGGCAAATGCGCAACTGGTTATTAACAGTTAGCAAAAAGAGCGAGCGCCTTACGGATAATTTTTTTTATTTTGCGCAGAGCTGGTGGCTTTCTATTTTTCAAAGGCCATTTGTGTCGCACGTTCGGCGGTGTGCTCATTCGTTCGTTCGTTCGTTCGTTATTTTTCACCCATTTGGAAATAATATTAGAGTCGTAAATTTTCCAATTGGGGGGCACTTTCGCTTGCTCCGTTGTTTGCTTCGTTGTTTGCTTCATTGTTTGCCTCATTGTTTGCCTCATTGTTTGCCTCATTGTTTGCTTTTTTGTTTTCCTTTCCCCTTCCCTCCCTTTTTTTGGTATTTCCGCACATTTTAAGAAGACACCTATTTGAGAACGCCATTTTGAGAAAACAAAAATTTCTCCCCTTATGCAAATTCGAACTCTGCGCACTTTCACGACGTACGCTTTCCATTCGAATTTAGCCACATTTGGTATTGTGCGCAAAGCACTTGCCTGCATCGCTGTGCTGATTAAGAATTAACGAATTTGCCTTTTTCAACATGCCTTTAAAGCAACGCCGTTTTGCCTTTTAAAGTGTGAATTGAGCGATTCCACATTTTTCACCCTTTTAAGGAGCCAAATAGGGTTTATTTTTTACGCACGTAAGGATACGCTTACAGACGGCGCGTTAATCCGTTTTGTGATTTATCAATCATTTTTCGAAAAAGAACAAACAGGCAACGCGTTTTAAAGAAAGTTCTGGTCTCCCGTCAGGGGTGTGGCGCGTACATTGTATGTATGTTTATGTCCCCGTTTGAACACATAAAGTTTTCGTTATACATGCGTACGTATGCACATGTGCGTATATATATATGCAATTTTTTGCCTTTCGCAAGCGGCCCGACGAAACGGATGCCCTTACATGATCACTTTTGTACACCTAATTTTTCTTTACATTTGACAGCAGCCCAAATGCGCACTTGTATAATCGCACCGAATTTTTCAAAATTGCCCATACGCTGCGCAACGGTGGCTAAACATAAAAGCTACGCACAACAGTATTTTTCCACCCCCGTAGGGTTAATAAAGTGACATGCTAACGTACTTAAGCGTATCCACATTTTTGCGCAATAGTCCTGCTTGTCAATTTTGCATATGTCAAAATTAAAAAAAAAAAAAAGGCGGTTGGGACACAGCACGGCGTGACAACGTAGGGAATGCAGCACGTCTTCTTAGTTTGCACCCAAAATATGAACTGACATGCACTCACAAAAAATACGCCACCGATGATACGTACTGTTCAATTCTTTTGCGAATTCACCTGAACGGGTCATACAAATATGTTACTCTTTTATGTGTGTGAAATGAAAATACCCATACGCGTGGCACTGAAGCTGCATTATGTACGAATATATATTATGGGGGGGTTATCATTTAACATTTTCTTCTTTTAAACACTTTCTTCAAAAGTGAGGACATGTGCATAATTGCTACATACGCAGTGAAGACGGCAAAAATGTCTTTGCGAAAAAAGCGAGCAAAGGGAAGGGTAATTATGTTCAGTGCGAAAAAAAAAAAAAAAAAAAAAAAAAAACTGCTACAAAAATCGCACTTTTTAGCGCAAAAATGATATAGCAGTTTTCTGCCAAGAAACGCATGTCGAACTGTTTGACAATTATATGGTACAATTATGAGGCAAATAAATGCAGTGAATAACCTCCCTTTCGCAAAAACGGCCAAAAAGGGGGAAAAATCATGCTAACAAATTTAGCCATTTTTTCCTGCCATGAGCCATAAATTGGTTATTTTTATTATATACCCATTTGTATTAACTAACAAATAAAATTATGAGCGAAAAAATGTATGTGATTTTTTTTTTTTTTTTTAGTGCGTTTCCATGCACGTATAGGCCCCCATGCTGACAGTTCGTGCCTGATTTTCGTTGCAATTATGCAATAATTTTGTATGGCAAAAAAATAAAGCTATTTCGTTTTTCGTAAAATTTGCTTCATTTTTTTTGCTTTTTTTTTTTTTTTTTTTCATTTTATTTTATTTTTTTTTTCTTTTCGTTTTATTTATTTATTTTTTTATTTCTTTTCATTTTATTTTTTTTCTTTTCTTAACGCTCGTTTAACACGCAATTTTTTATACAATTCCAAAAAAACATTTTTTAATCAGATAACCGCATATAAACGCGTAAAACGGATTACGAAACAAATATATGAAACGAAAACCCTTATTTATTTCTTTTTGCGCGAAACTCCCAAATGTAATATATATATTCTGCAAGTATATATGTTCATTATGTACATTTTATGTATACCATTTAATTAAGTATTCAGTACCTACATGCCTGGCTGGCGTACTTTCCGCTTCACCTCATCATATTCATTTTTTTCGCAAGTTGTACGTACATACGTTAAACGCAAAGAAAGAAAACATGAATATGAATTTTCTTTAAATCGAGTGAACTCAACTTGCGAAGCGTACTGCGGCAAAGTCTTTAAGAAATATGTAAACGCGTAAAATGGCAGGATTCAACATTTAAAAAATAATATATCCTTTTGCTTTGAACCCAGCCTTCTTTTTTTTTTTGTGAATGACTGTAAAAGTAAATTAGTATAATATAATAGTATACATGCCTTCTTGCGACGCAATAACGCATAAAAAGATAAAAAATGTAGATTGTCATCGAAAGCAGGCAAATGACATACTTGAACGCGAAATTCAATTCCTGAATCTCTCAATAGCAAACACATGTATAAAGAAAAAGGTTCACGTTAGAAGAAAACCTTAAATGTGATGTAAGCCGAATTGAATTTGTTTATTTTATTTATTTATTTTTTTGCGTATGTTTTTTTTTTCCATAACGCAATAAGGCTGCTGATGCTTTGCATTTTAAATAAATACGTTTATCTAAAGCGCAAAACGAACATTTGCTTAGCCAACGCGAAAGGTACAAAATGACGTTTTAATTTAAAGTTGAATTTGAATAGGCCAGCTTGTATTATTACTCTGTAAATTTTTTGTGTTTTCCCCATTTAATGTGCAAAGCGTAATCAACATACAGAATAGCTGAAAGGGAGCACAGCAATTAAGCATATTTAAGTATAGCGAACCAGCGCACACATGTATTATGTATACATATATATATATGTATGTATGTAATATATATGTATATACCATACACACCTTCATACCTGCGCATTTGTATATATACCCCTTCACTTTGCCGATTTGTACACGCAAAGAACGCTGCTATTTCAGTGGTACATGCAGTGGGAACACTCGGTTGGAACGGTGCTCCTTCCCCCGTCTTGCACATCCTTTAAAGTGTAGGGCCATTTTTTACACGCATCGCACATATGTGGAATAGCAAAAGGAAAATGATTTGAAATAGAACAGAAAAGGAGAGGCGCTCTTCTTCACGTTCGCACAAATAGAAGTGTTTACGTATACAATTCATACGTGCGCACACGCGCGTTCGTCCAAGCATATAATTATACGTGCGTGAATGAGCATATGTGTATGTATATACATGTGCGAGTAAGAAAAATGCCACCGGAGATTACCAAACAGTTTGCAGGAAAACTTCCAAAATAACACATACCTCTATTTTTTGTCACAATTTTTTTTCCCCAATCACCCTAGTGCATATTTACGCGTATATATACAACTATACACGTAGCACACACACACACACCCCTGTACATTTTAATATATACCAGAAGCGATAAGAAAATATTTCAGAATTATTTTTTGCGCCTATAGCTAAGAATAATACAACAAAAGTAATTTTCCCCAGTGCAACGTTCCAAATTCTCCATAGAAAATTAGCCTTCGTCGATTTGTTAACAAAATAAGTAAAAAAAAAAAATAAAAACCACACAAAAATAAATCCTATTTTTTTTTTTTTTTTTTTTTTAATATCCTTTTATATTTTATAACCCCTTCAGTGGGAAATAATTTATAAAGTTTTTAAAAAAAAAAAAAAAAAAAAAAAACAGGGAAACGGAAAAGTTTGATAAAGGGACAAAAAGAAGGTTCATTTCGTTACGCGAATTTTCAAATGACGTATCTTTTTTTTTAGCCTTTTTTTTTTTTATTTTTTCTGTAAAGTTTCGACTAAATGACCGATGTGCAAATACAAAACCAAACTAGTTTGAATACTAGTAAAAAAGAGTTTGAGAGTAGATATGATGAAAGGGCGCTTAGAATTTTGTGCGTAAAAAACATATCAAAAGAGACAAAAGAAAGTGAACTGTTGGACTTATTCAAACAATTTGGTTCTATCGAAAGTATAAACCTTAAAGTGAACACAAGTATCGGACCGTATGCCATATATGCCCACGTTCTGTTTAGCGCTCCCGAGGAGGCTAAGAGATGTCTAAAGCAAATGAACGGGAAGTTTCTAAGTAATCCTTCATGCGAATGAGTTTCGCGCGTCACCGTGGCGGTGGCAGTGATTGTGGCTATGACTGCGACTGTTTGGGGGTTTGCACGTTTGCTCCGTTGCTTCGTTTCTTCGTCACTCCGTTTCTCCTCTTCTTCATTTCTTTTTTTTTTTGCGTTTCCGCTTGGTCGTTTCATCCGCCATAGCACTCATCACTGCCATCTCTGCGATAGCGGCCAAGGGCGCAGCTTCAGCCGTACCGTGGCACCTCTCCTGTTATTCAGATGATCCCCCTCTGCATTCCGCTGTGCCCCGCAGCATTGTCTCACGTTTAGTTACACCTTCAATCCGTTCTTCACAAAAAATATTCCCATTAAATCTACGGCTAGGCACACATTTATTACTCCTCTTTTTTTTTTCCTAATTATGTATTTCTGTAGATGGAAGAGCTTTACGAATTGATTTCAAAAGGTACAACAACAAAGTAGATGACGATAACGATGAGGATGAAAGTGGCATTTATAACAACTACCCCTACATGGGCAGCAACAACAGCGGTGGTAACAATAGTGGCGGCATGAACAGCGGCGCAAACATGACTGGCCCCGCGAACGGCGGCAACAAGTTCAGCCGAAAAATGAATCGGAACAACCAGTTCTACAACAACAGATACCCCAACAGTAACAAGCGCATGGCGAGAAATGTAATTTTGCGTGACCGCATAAGCGATGCTCTGATTATTTTGCTCCCCCTCCATTTAGTGCATATCCATAGGCTTATATTTTTTGTGTGCATCTCCGAATATCTGCTACCCCCTGCGACCATTTTCTTACCCTTTTTTTTTGTCCCCTTAGGATGTCATCCCAAATGATGATAGCGTCAACCCGTACGACTCGGAGGCAGCCAGTTTTAGGGAACACGGGGTAGGATTACTTCGCACCATTAGGAAATTTTCCATTGCACACATGCGTTGTGTTACTTATTCGTATCGTTTCCTACTTCTGTTCACATCTGTCCACCCCTGCTCATTTCCCCCCTCTTCTTCCCCCCCACAGCATGCAAACAAGCGACTCCGCACAGCCGGAAGCAACTCCATGGAGAACGTCCACTTGGGCGGCGCGAGCAGTTTGAGCGGCCTGCCCAGCGGAAGCGGCAACGACGTAGAGATTAACAAGTTGATAAGGACGCACGAAGAGAATAAAATGATGAATAAACCTCTTGGAGACGCAAAAAATAAGCAACTGGAAGAAATGTCACAATCATCAGTTAAGGATGGCATGAACAAACCCCCCAGGATAAAACTCTACCTGTGTGTCCATTTGAGGCAGTGCGCCCAGCACGTCTTTAACAGGCCCGCCGTAGACATCACAATCGCTACCAATACAATAAGCAACACGCATAATAGCAGTGTGGTTAGTAACGAATTCAAGGGGAATAATACCCTCATGAGTGCAAGTGGTACCAATCCTGGTGCCCCACTGTACCACTCCGAACAGAATAACCTTTTAACAGGGGGGAAGAATTCTCCCACTTTGAAAGAACCGAACAAGCACCACATGCTGAACAGTGGGATAGCAAACAAGGAAGGGGGGCAGCTCCACGGAAATGATAAACTCTTAACTGGCATGCATAGCAGTGGAGGTTCCATCCCCAACACGGGATTGAACAGCCCCACTAGCAATGTAAAGTACGCCCTGTGGAAAGGAACCCTCGAAATGAAGAATAAAAAAAATCTGAGCGTCATCGGATATGCCCTAAACGGGGATGTAAAAAAATTTCTGAACAATGGCATCTCCAGCATAGTTATAAGTCACCGGAAAAAAATGAAAACTCTTCCCAAAATAGAAGCCACGTATTATTTCCAAATAGAGAACAAAGAAGACGAATCCATTTTGGATGCCTATAGAAATTATTTTAATAGTAAGGATAGAGTAGGGTTGTCCTCCACAAGTGATGACTGGCATATGTATCTTATCTTTCCGGGAAGTCCCATTTTTAAAGAATTCTGCAACTCCGTTGGAGGTGTTAACAGCTTTGGAGGTGGAAACAGCTCGAACAATTTTAATAATATCTTCCTGGGGGTTGTCTGTTATAACCCGCAATTTTTCGATAAAAAAAATGGTGTAGCAATGTTGGGGACGCAGCTGCAGGATGGTGTGGCCGCTCAGACTGGTATGGCTGCCCAACCTGGTATGGCTGCCCAACCTGGCGTGGCTGCCAATTTTAATCTGCAACAATCCCCCGTGACCAATGCCAGCCAAACCCATGTGAACAAGAACTTTCAAAATTTGAACCATCATCAGAACAAGTTTCCCAGCTCAGTTGCAGCGGTGGGTGCCGGGCGAATGATGAACAGTAACATTAACGGAAACAACCACGGTGGTCTTTATGGCGATTTTGCTAAGCAGGGGGGAGGTGGTGGCCCAGGCAACGTAGTGAATAATAATTTCCCGCTTCACAGCAACACGTTCAAGAACGCACAAGGGGTGAGGAAGAATAACCTCCTCGTAGCTAACAACGTGCCCCACGGCAGCAGTAACAACTATGGTGGCTTCCCCAATGCGAACAAGCCCGATGCAACCGCAGCAGTGACAACGCAGGTCGTGCCATCCCGCAGTGATCTTAACGCTCAAAAAGGGGTTATAGCAGCCCAGAATAACTCTGCCACCCAGCTGAACCAGGAGAATGGTGCCTCCAATGAGTTAAGCGAACCAACTCGAAAGGAAGAAAACAAAAATGAAGTCCCCAATTGGCTCAATCAGTTTAGTTCGTTAGCAGCATATCTTGTTAAAAAATAGGATTTAAAAAAAAATGTTCCATCTCGCTTTATCATTTTGCCTCCCTCGATTTTTTTTTTTTTTTTTTGTCACTTTTTTGTTTTGTTTGTCACGCCCCTGGTGGATTATGCCTCCATTTATCGTTATATCATTAAAGTGTGGAAAGGAAAAAGCGATTCATTTTTCTAATTATTTTTACGTGTGGAGTGCCAAATTGGGGAAAGGAAAGCCCGGGGGGATGCATAGCGTAATTCCCAGAGTTAGACATTTAAAAACCAGCTTGAATTGAAGGTGCGCCTCCCCCCCAAATGTGCGAGCGCCCCTACCCTTAGATCCGCAAGGATTGCGTGACAAAAGAAAGCACTACAGTTCGGAGGATCTCAAATTAGTGAACGAAGAAGCGGAAGAGGAGGAAGAAGAAGAAGATGATGCCCGGGAGTGCCCAAACGCGCGCCCCATAAAATACGTAGGTGTGTTTACTTTTACAGACAGTACAAGCATCTTCCTGTGCGAGAGGGGAAAGTAATAACGGCCAGCTGCACACCTGCACATGTACGTACACACGTGCGTACAGACATTTTCGTGTGCTCATGCGTCATCAAAATCGTTATGACTATCTGCGAAGCGCAAACCGAAATTGTCGCGTGTTTTGTTCGAACGCATTTGTCATATTATGAGTATGCACCTTTTTTTTTTTCAATTTTAAAATATAGATTTTTTTTTTTTTATCCTTTATTTTTATTCCATACTATTCGTTTTTTTTTTTTTATTATTTTTTTTTTTTTTTAAAAAAGAAAAAAAAAAAAACTTTTATTATTAAACAAAATTAAGATGTTTTAACTCTTTCCCATTTTGATAGTGTGACCAAAGGGGGCACGCTTAAGAAATGGAAACACCAAGTGGAAGAGGCTTTTTTTTTCACGTGGCACGCGGTACCACCTGTTGATTTTGTCCCTTCCCGTGTTTCACTTCACATACGTATGACCACCCCGGTGATGTATACCGCAGTGGATTTTTCCAAATGGGTGGCATACATGGTATAGTCCCCCTAATAAAGTAAGAACTCGCAAATTTTGCTCAAATTTTTTTGCGCACGCTGAGAAAAAAGGCAGCCACAAATTAGTCTTATTTATCTGCGCGTAGGGGAAGCTGCCATGCTCGGAAAAGTACGCCTACACCGGGGGGGCTAACAAAAAAATTGCTATCGTACGAGTGTGTAACTACCGCTTTACAGCGAGAATGATGTGTCCCCCCGGGAAATGATCTTCTATGCCAACCACTCTTGGAACAAAAAAATATTCATATGAGCTTCATTTCAGTTTAATTTTTAAAAAAATAAAAAAAATAATTTTTTTCTTAAAAATACGGTTGTTTCACATTTGGACAGAGACTTGCACACATGCATGCGTACAGGTAAGTACGCTTATGCAGGCGCATTGGCAAATTCGCGTGGGCAAATTCGCATGAGTATATACGCATGGGCAAATACGCATGGGCAAATACGCATGGGCAAATTCGCATAAGTATATACGCACGAGTATATACGCGTGGGCAAATAGGCATGTACAAATACATATACACAAATACATATACATGTACAAAAAAAACTCCGAATTGGCATCATTTGCTGGTCAAGGAGGGGAAGGCTCGCGCATCGTTGATGTTGGGCGGGTCTCTCTTCTTAAAAAGCTTCTCGTCTATCTGTATTTTCGCCTTGCCTTCCATCCTACTATTCCAATTGGCTTCATCCGATTTTTTATAGCTTCGATACCCTCTGCGAAATCCTGGGATCCTATCAACTCTTCCCCCTTCTTCCAAAATGTACTGATAAACATTTATTGCTTTCCTCTTCGGATGATCTGCCTTTGTTTCATCATCCGCATGGTCATTTCGTTTGCTCGAGCTCGTACCATGTGTTGTAACTTTGCTCTTTTCACCATTCGAAGTATTTTTTTTCGCCTTCTTATCTGTACTCTCCATCACATTCTTATTGGAAATTAATTTCTTCTCCTGTTGTTTCCTATACAAATCATAATCAATCGTAACCGAGTCATGTTTCCTGGCCACGTTGGTGCTCTCTTCGTTATTTTTACTTATGGACTCTACGTGTGTTTCTCTCTTTGTACTTTCATGTTTGCCTCTGCTATCGTTCCGCTCGTTGAAGATTCTCTGCAGGGTGATGTGTTAATTAATGGGGGGGTTAGCGGTTGGTTAGTGTGCGTACTCGCATGGTGGAAACTCTCACGTAGGCACTGCATCTGCGTAAACGGATGCAACGTCAGGTGCACCTACGGATGACGCCCTGTTGACACCTACCTCCCTGTGGTCGAACTTGCTATAATTATACGAAGAGTTGTAGTTCCTCCTGTCGGTCCCCATCTTATAGTCATGGGCCCTCGAACCTCTGTAGTAATTACTGCTGGATAAGATATTCGTGGATGTGTTACTGTATCCTGCGCCGACGCCACCTCCCACTCCTCTCTTGCGAGGGAATTTACTTCTTATATTATTTCCCCTTAGGTGGTAACTCTCTCGGTTGCTTCTTCCTTGGCTACTTTCATGTAACTCGTTGATGGAAGAGACAGGGTATTTGCTATACCGGTCGTTGTACGCGCTGACCTTTTTCGCACTGACATCTTTAGAAGCCACGGTTGGCTTGTGGTCCTTTATTTCGGTTATCTTTTTTTTTTCTACAAGGGGAGCGGAGAAAACAATCACAGGTATGTCAAGCGTTAATTGTGGGGTACCCCCCAGATGGGGGGGCTACGTTTGATGGAAGCTCCAAACTTTGCTTATAACATTCTACGGGGTTGTGTTAACTCCGGATAAAGTCACACATCACACAGTGTGCAGAATTCCTCTCGTGCGTGAAAAAAACTTTCCATTTTTTTACCCCAGACAGGTATACACAATTGCACCGCATAACCGTACGCACACCTGCTCTGCGTGTAACTTCCCTCAATGGAATACAAATGGGACAAGTAAACGTATACAGACGGGCCACTACACCTGTGCGGTTGGCCCCCTCGCTCATGTTACCTGGGTTGTTGCTGTGGGACCTCTCCTCATAGGCACTATTTATTTCGCGCTTCTTGGCTTCCTTCAATGCTTTGTTTTCATTTTCTTCATCTGAGTTGTCCGTATCGAACACGGAGTACTTGTTCGTCGTGTGGACGCTGTATCGAATCTTCGCCGCCATGCTTTCGGCCGTGCACACCTTTGGCAGTGCAAAGGGGGAGGGGGGTTTAATTGCGGTAGAGCGGTTAGGGGGTTGAGCGGTTAGGGGGTTGAGCGGTTGAGCGGTTAAGCAGTTGCGCCGTTAGGCGGATGGGCGCATACGCAGCTTCGCTTGACCGCAGTGTGATGTGACATGCATGTGAGGGCTATTCAGGCGGTCCCATTTCCCGGGGCGCGCTCCACGATTTGTTCATACATGGGCTGACCACAATCATACACAAGTGTTGCGTTCACTTGGTGGGGAAAAAAAAACCACGCAGCATGTCCGTCGTAGGGTCAGGACCATACGGCAGCAACAGTACAATACCCTTGCAGCTATTTTTTTTTTTTTTTTGCCTATACAAATTTACGCGCATACCTTAATTTCTCACTTTTGCAGGGGTTGGGGAGGGGTTAAAACGTTCAACTGTTTGCAGCTTCGAATAGGAGGGGAATGCTATCTGATCTATTTATAACAATCAAGTGAAGGCTCAACATGGGAAAAAAAAAAAAAAAATACTTGCGTTCGCGCAGTAAAGTATAAGTACATATGAGCACATATAAGTCATGTAAGCATATGTAAGCACATATAAGCACTGTATCCATATGAGTGAGCGCGACGTGCTTTGGCGTGTTCATGTGCCGCTTTTGCAGGTCGTGGGAGGGGTAGGGTTATGTGGCGCCATATTTTCTGAGCAGCTCTAATCCCAGTGCAAAGTCCGCTTAATTGCGCGCTTGAATAGAGCCAAGTAGTGGAAGAAGCTGCTGTATGCGCAGTGGGCCCACATGGGGGTAGAGCGCAACAAGGGAGGAGTAACGAGCAACGTGAAACGAGCGGCGCATGTGAATATGTGTTTTGTGCGTAGCGTTCTGAGCATACGTGGTTTTGCGCAAAAGTGCTTTCATTTTTGCACTCGTTTTTGGGGCAATGCTTCCGCATCGTGGCGCCGTTCTTCGCACCGTTCTCCGCACTTCTTCCTTCACTTCTTTGTTTTCCCCCCCAAGTTGCACCTTTTTCGTTTATGCCTAGCTTAACACGCAGGAAGAGAAAACGCATCAGCACTCCTCCTCGTATTCGGCATACCAACTCTACAACTCGCTTAATGAATATACCTGCCGTCGTTGGCCTCCCCCAGCAGAAGAGCTAAATTTCTGGTGCGTGAAAAGGGGGACCCCATAGAGGGCAAGTTAAATGACGAAGGTGATAAGCGCATTTTCGAGCCACACTGCACATACGCCACGACCCTTTTTTTTTTTAGTGGCACATTTTGAAAAAAGGGAAAATTGCGAATGATGGCCCCCAAACGTTTAGAAGAAAGTAAAACCAAGTGGGTGTCGATCACGTTAGCAGCAAATTGGCAAAATGTCAGATGTGTGCTATCACAGCAACAGTGCGGTTACTCCCGCGTGGGGCTTTCCCTTTTTTTGGAAACCAACCCGATAAGCTCTTTTGCACCAAATTGGGATCGATTAATTGGTTGACTGGTTGGTTGGTTTACTAATTAGTGGTTCATTTGTATGCGAGGGCATCACACGGGGGTCCCGTTTCGCCCCTTTTTGACAATCAAAGAAGGTGTGCATTTTGAACAGCAGGGGGAACCACCACCCCTGGGAGAATACTCTCTTAAAAACAGTTAACAGAGAGGCAGGGGCAGGGAAACCGGTGGCACACACGCGTATGTATCTACGTGGTTATAAAAAATAACACCGCATGGTACTACTGCGCTGCGTGTTGCGTAGTTTCTCCTCCTTCCCCTGAGGCGCTTTCTTCTTCCGAGCGCTCAGCACCTAAACGATCAGAGCAGCTAAATGGCAGAGCAACTGTCATGCCCTATTCACGTACACCTTGTGGACGTAAAAAATTGTTAAGCTGTATAGGAAGAACCAGACGACGTGGTTCAGGATGAGCAGCCGCAAAACGTTCGATGCGTAGTCTTCCAGGGTGAAGCTAATAAGGTCTGCCAAGTGGGGGTGAAAAGGAAAAAAAAAAAGAGAGAAGTGAGACATGTCAGTTTAGTGAAGCGCGCAAAAATGGGTATGCTTCCGAGGCGGGGGGGAGGAGAAGCTCTCCTCCTATTCATATGCACAATGATTTTACGCAAAAAGGGGGGATCCCCCGTTTGGAAAAATTAAACTTTCTGTTCATCTATCCGTTATGTAAAAGCCCCTTTGTCGCTGCTCCCCCAAGCATAGGTACTCCCCCCCCTCCCTTTTTTCTCTTTTTTTTTTGCTCCCCATGTTGTGCTCCACTTACACAGCAGTAGAAACATCACGTAGGGGTAGGACTGACGCATGCTGTTGGAATAACTCTTCCCGTCCAGCATGATGGACTTAAAAAAGAGAGTGCCATACAGGTAATGAGACAAAGATATGACTGCCCCCATTTTTAGCAAAATAATTGTAATCGCGTCCGTGTTGACTGCAAAGCTATGCAGAAAGTAAAGCGCACTCAAGTTGTAGCAGAGCCAAAACTGAAATATCATTACCACCCCCAAGGTGTTAAACATGTACAGAGAAAATAAATAAATTAAAAAGTAAAAAATTAGCATCAGTTTGCATTCTGACAAAAATCTGGTAGCTTGATTGTAGAGCACGTAACTTTCGGAGTAAAAATACACATTTTTTAAGTTACTCCTTTTTACAATATTTTTTATTCTGTTCAAATTTGCAAAGTTCTTTGCTTGGTCGGACGCGTAGTTGCGCAGGACGAAGCCGATTCGGCTGCTCGATATGCTGTGCGGGTCGTCCATCTGGGGGGGAAAAAGGCGCATTTGGGGAGGTGGCAATAAAATAGGAGAGAAAAATGACCCCTTTACAGATGTGCTGATGAAAGGGAAGGGAAAAACCTCCACATGGACAGTTCACCCCCATCGTGTGTTACGCTCAGACGGGGTGACTCACCTTCACGTAGTCGCCGTAGAACAAGTGCGGCCTTATGTTGTAGTACTGGGGGAGCATGAAGCCAATTTCGCCCCCGTAAATCGTTTTGATCTTAAAAAATTCACTATCATATACCCCCTCCTCATTGTGATTCATCCATTCGTACACAATTTGGTAAAAGCTATCACATGTCTTTTCCTCCTCTTTGAAAAATATTTCTTTTAACTTATTCAAATGGAGTTCTCTGCTCTTTCCCTGTGGAGTAATGTCATGACATAATTTTTTATAACGATCCAAATCGTACTGGTTGTTGAAGGAGCCTACATTCCGGCAGTCATTTTTTAGCAACTCAAATGCGTGAATCCAAGATACGATGGGCTCATGAATGCATCCTTCCTCCTTCATTTCGTTTACTAGCTTGATTAACAAATTTGCATTTTCTTCATCTTCGTAGTCAAACTCGTGGGAAGAAGGCAACACCAAGTATGCCGGCTCGATTACGAAGCCCGCCTTTTTCTCAAAATTTTGGATGAACCTCCTCAGGGGCGATTCCTTCGTCATGTAATGGTACACATCCAGGTGAATCTTCTCGTTGCTTATTAGGAAGCTTAGGAAGAGACCTAAAAGGAGAAGAAAAAATAACACACCGAGGAAGAGGACCCCCTTCTTTTGGGCCCTCCTACGGTTTGCTTTTTTGTTGTCTCCCTTCCTTTCGGTACTATCCTCCTTACCACTTGGGTAGACGGAATTTTTTATATGTTGCTTCTTCCCATCCGCACCTACACATGCGTAGTGTGCGTTCGGAGAGAGGTGGCTCTCCCCATTTGGAGAGTTACCACTCGATGTGCATCCTTTCTTCATTGACACTCCACTGGGTGCCACCTCCGAAAAGGCTATAACGTGCTGGTCGGGCTGATCCCCCGAAGAGCTACAAACCGACTTCGAATCTGGTGGCGACTGAGATGGTGACAACAGCAAGTGCCTATCCTTGTAGAACAAAAAGGCAAACATGTTGTTAAAAAACGTAGCGTAGTACACAAACAGGCAAACGATGGCCAAGACCGAGTTCAGCGAAAAAACGTTGACGATTCTGTACGTGCAGGCAAACCCAACCAGGTATACAGCCAAAACGATGAGGGTAATTTTGCCCACAAAATAAAGTGACTTGTAGCTAGCTCGCAAATAATAGGTAGTCATATCAACAGACTCGTTCTTCGAATGTTTTGCGCACCTCATTCTGCGCATCATCATTTTGGAAGGTCCCACTACGCACTTTTTGCGGTAAAATATGTTGACGCAACAAAATAGGAAGCTTAGGAAAAAGAGGGGGAAAAAATTTAATAAATAAATTCGTAGAACATTAATTTGGAAAACCAAATTGATGAAGAAGGTGGAGAAGAAGGAAAAGAACGTCAGCGAATATACAGATAGGATAAGTAAAAACCTCCTCCTCATCGCTTCTGCTCCTTCGTCTTGTCCCTTATGCTTCAACCCGTCAGACGAAATGGTACATACATAAATGGCCATGAAGAGGAAAGACAAAATGGCAAAGACGTAATTCGATTTGATACCTACACTGATGAACGACTGCTCGTTATCCTCCAATACCTTTTCATTCACAACTGCCATGCTCCAATTCCTACTCTGATTTATCTCGTGAACGTACGTACTGCTGTCCAAATTGTGAATCGTTACGAACTCTTTTTCCCCCTCATTTATTAATTTCACATGCATGTTTAGCAGACGATACCACTCATTTAGGGAAGAATCGTCAATGCCTTCATCGAAATTGAAGACAAATAAAAAGGCCTCCACATTTTTAGAGATATCAGATGTGATGTCCTTTATCTTGGTCCTCTTCATATCGAACATATGAGGCTGATATAAAAAATTGGGCAGAAAAATAAGTGCGTTGTAGAAAAAATTGCCCAAAGATCTTTCGTCCTTTTTTAGGAGGCCATCAAAATATGCCTCCCAATTAGGGGTCGTGTCATATTCTGCATTTTGAAGTTCCGAAATGGTGAACAACCCTAGCACGAAGCATTTAGACTCCATCAAAGGGACGTCAAACCTTTTACACATTTCACCCCAATTTTTTTTATTTCCCGTCTTCATTTGCTTAAAGAATTGCACCAAGAAGAAGATATCCTTCAGCGTGTCGTATTCCAGAATCGTATTGTCCTCCTCCTTATCAAGATAAAACAACAACGTTGCCGTTTTTTCCTTTTTATAAAAATTAAAAAAATGTTCCACTGTGTTCCCTATACTGTCACTTGTGTGAATCACTACATCACTCGCTTTGGCGACATTCATTTTTGTGAATTCCTCTCCATTTGTCTTTCTCAAAAAAGCGCCCAGCACTTCGGACCTACTTTCCTCCTCGCTAAATATGTTCATGTAAAAGGAGATGCTCATTAGAGTGACAATTAACAACCCGATGGTTATACTTAGCATGATGCAGCATGGTCTGTGCAGAGTCAGCTTTACATAATTTTTGCATAACTTGTTAAGAAAAGGCTTCTTCTTTTTCTTGGCCACTACATTTTCGCCTCTTGAGTCATCACAAGGGGGTGCTCTCCCGCTTGCACAACCATTGTGGCCATCCTTCCCACTCATGCAGCGAAGGGGATTTCCCTCCAACGCTTTGCAGCAACGGTCCGAGCCTACATTTTTTACATCCTGAGGAAAGGAGCATACATTTCTACCGTTAGTGTAGTCACGCACCACTTTATCGTTCAAATGGCCCCTCCTTTCCTCTTCCTTTTGGGACTTACCCTCGTGGCAGTGCGGATCCATGTCTTAACTGCGATGTGTTAAGGGGTTCCACTAGTGTAGAAGCTCACCGGGCAAAATGGTAAAACTTCCAGAACGGCAGAAAGAACACTGAGGGAGAAGGCGCCCAGCGGACGGAAACGATTTTCCAACCACCCTGCTGAGTACTAGGGAAGCTCCTCAGACTTTCGAACAGACCTGCAATGACGCGTTTGAAGAGTGGAAAATGTAAAAAAAAAATGTTATTTCTCTCAAAGGTTAAGTAAGTCAGGCGACTTCCGCGCAGAAATAAATTTATAACATGCCTCACAAAAAAAAAAAAAAAAAAAACATAGCATTGCATAACACTACATAACATTAAATAACGTAACTCATTATGACATAGTTCCACGAACAGTTTTATGTTCCGTTGCACGGTCGAGCCACGTTTTAAACTTTTCTCTGCTTAACAGAGCTGCATTTGAGCATACGTTTCATTTGCACTTAATTTTTTTTTTTTTTTTTTTCTGTTCTGCTTACCACCGAATTGATCTATCCCCTTTTGCTTATTTTATTTTTTTCATTTTTCTGCAATGTTATAAGCGCATGTGCGTATAGTTACACACGCATGCAGGCAAGTCCTTTTTTTTTTTTTTTTCTTCTCTTTTGCAAGACCCTTTTAACCCTATTCGCGCGGCAGTGCTCACTTGGGTATGTCCCTAGCGGGCAAATAGTACATGCACTGCTGTAGGGTAGTACTTATCCAGCAAAAGTGATAAAACAGATTTTGTTCTACTTACTAAAAAAGACCGCAACAGGGAATTAATATTTTTTTTTCTTAAATTATGTGTTACTACTTGTTGTGGGAGGGGGAAGAGATGGGCACGAAAATGCCCCCCAGTGGCTTCACAATTTGGCCATAAAAAATGATACGAAAGAACAGCCTATTCCGTCCTTTTCCATTTTTATGAGGCACCTTTTCACCACATGAGCAGTTCAAATCGGTCTATACTTATTCGCATTATTTACACCGCATGCATGTGTTTAACTGAAGGTGATATATTGGCTGTTCACCTGGGGAGAGATAAATTATGCCGCCATCATCTCTCCAGAAATGGTATTCGTTCGGCCAATCGAAATGAACCAATCCGCTTTGAAGGAACTTCGGGGGAAAAGCAAACTGTGCATATGCTTATGTGTACACACTTGCGCACGTTACACCTATAGACTACAAATGAGGAAAAGAACTGCAAGACAATTTGGTGTCCTTTTCCACCACACAATTTAGCTCCCCCTTGATATCACCACTTGTAAAAATGCACAAAAAAAAAAAAAAAAAAAACCGCCATACGAATCAAGCGGGAAAAAGGCATTACCATCGAATTGTGCTCCTTTTCAAACACCTCCCTTTTCCGTTATGATCGTATTGATCTCCACTGGGGCAGCAACGTGGACGCTGAAAAGTCGCGATCGGAGGGAAATTAGAACAACACCATTGGAATGCATAGATTGGGCGAGTTGATAAAACATCAAATAATGCCAAGCAATTTTGGCGAAGTTTCCATTTTGGGGATCTCTTTCCCCAGTGTACCGCAGACTTGATGTTTTGCTGAACCAACTGAAGGATGCTCAGCCAAATAGGAAGCAATGGGGAGTATCCCATTTTGCCATTCGCTAAAAGAGCATCTAATTCGTGGAAATGCCTGATATATTGGGGGGTACAAAATGGGCATTCCACTTAATTGGTCATTTTCCTGTTTTTTTTTTTTTTTTTTTTTGATGAAAATGCGACTTTAATGAGGTATAAAAATCAGCCGATCCTTTTTTCTGCCATGCGAACATGCGAATATACGAAGCAAACCTCGTTATGTACGTAGCTACGCGTTCGTGGGAGCATTCAGGAGGCCTGACGAAGATGGGGGGTGGAAAGTCATCTTCACCGCGATATGTTCCATTTCCACGTTGCCTTTTCCACGCGATTGACCAAATTTTCCAACGCAAAAAAATGGCCCTCTACAATGTGCAGAAGCTTTACCAAAGGGGCACTAACCCGACAGGCAAACCCCCAGCGGGAGAATGCACAATCGGATAAA
Source organism: Plasmodium vivax (assembly GCF_000002415.2). NCBI lineage: Eukaryota > Apicomplexa > Aconoidasida > Haemosporida > Plasmodiidae > Plasmodium > Plasmodium vivax. The sequence continues at coordinate 2,491,411 of NC_009917.1, read as the reverse complement.
TAAACAAACCCACGTGTGTGTTTACCCCTTCAAACAAATATATAACCTGCACAGGTGGGCACATCGCGTAGCATAACTTTGTGCAGCTATTTCTACATACGTTAGCTGGGCTGGGGACGCCAGCTACGCCTCCCTCGCGCCCCTTTTCCACCTCCTTGATCACATATTTTGCAGCACATACGTACGTACGTATGCATATAAGGTATACGTACACGTGTATGCCTTTATGCTGATGGGAAAATTGCGAAATGCCTTTTTCGCCTTAAAGTTACGTTCACTTTGCTCGCCCAAATGAGGTAGCCTTTTTTTGCAAATATGTACCCCTTCGCAATGTTATTCTTTTTTATATATAATTTTTTTTTTTTTTTTTTTTTGGCTAGCTATATATGGGAATAATACCTCATCAGGAAGGTATGCTATCAAGCCAAAATTAAAAAAAAAAAAAAAAAATATATATTGACCATTATGCGAGGCCTTTTCACGTAAAAAAAAATACATATGCAAGCAGATGCGCTTTGTTCCCCCTCGCTCGGATGACTTCCAGTGTACGCAAAAGTACGTACATACGAGTATAACATATATATAGTGATATATATACATGTACATTTATACATAAGCGTAGTCGTTCGTCCCATTCCGTACGCGTACGTGTGGCACGGGCATATCGCGCAGCTGGCATACTGCTTGAAGCGACGCGCTTATTCACCTCTGAATTGTAAGTAGCCAGAAAACGCAAGATTGGCCTCAAACACGCGGTTGGATTGCATGTACGCGGCATTACATGCATAATAATGCGTAGCCCACGCATATATTATATTATAAATAAAATGAAGGAAAAAATTCGAGGGGTTTTTTTTCCCTTTCTCAATAGCGTTTTTTTTTTTTTACGCTTCTTTTTTGCCAGTACTGAATATATATATATATATATATATAACAATTTATGCTTTCTTTTTTTTTTATTACGCTAATTAAACGTGTTCGTCGTATCAGCAAAAGGCATTTTTAAGGAAATATATTTTCTTCCTATGCATTTCCCACTTTTTACATTTTTTATATAATTTTCGTTTCGTTAACCATTTTCCCTTTCGTAAAAATTTTCGTATACCTTTTCGCAATTTTTTGCGTGACCATTTTCCAAGCCTTTCGCGCGCGTTCGTTAAAGTTTTCATTTAGCGTTCGTCCTTCTTACTGCGTTTACGTTTCCCCTCAATTAATGCAGTTACGCGAGAAGCCTTTTTCCTTTCGCCCATTGCCCCACGCATATGTATAAAATCAAGCATGTACGCACGTAAATATGTAAATATGTACTTATATTTATAGCATACATGGCAATTACATATGCGTTCCGTGTTTGAGGTCACCGTATGGTAAAATGAGCCATATTTTTTGCCAGCCATAAAATGTTTCACCAATTCGTGTATCGCTCTTGTTCATGTCGACATAAATGAGCGCGAATTTTTTTTTTTTTTTTTTTGAAACGCCTGCAACGTTTATGCATCTCCCTGCGTTATTTTATCGTTCAGCCGCTCGTCGATTTAACCAATCGTTTATTCCCCCATTTGCCACTTCATTTACCACTTCATTTACAAAATCGACGTCAACGTTTATGCGCGTAACGCGTTATCTTCATCCTCCCCACAGAGCGCGCGTTGCGAACCCTTGACACGTTACTGTACAAGAGCAGTGCGCGCGTAGCTACATATAGAAGGGTGGTTTCCTGTGGAAGAGCTGCATGTGTGAACAGGCTACGCATATGTAAACACATATAAGCATATATAAGCGTATATAAACATATATACATATATATACGTGTATATGTACATATGCTTGCCACTCACGTGAGCACGCCTAGGCAAACGTAACTCTGCGCAAGTTCGCCAGAAAATCTCTGGGGGATATACCTCCTCAAAGCGCACATTTATGGACACGCACTTACGCATTCCAGGCGTGCGCGTAGGTAGATGCTCCCACAACGCATATGCATACGGACCCGAATGCGTAACGGAATTTGCAATAGTGTGCAAATTGACGGAGGCGAAATATATAGAGCAGCAAAAAGGCTGTTGAGCTACCCTCCAAAAGTCGAGAAAGGTTGGAGCGCGCTAATTTGACGCAGCTGTTCTAGTAAAACTCCAACGTGCGTAACGGAAGGCTCGCAAAAGCAAAAGTTTGTAAGCGCACAAGCGCAGCGAGTTGCACACACATCCCTGCACTTTTCGTGTATGTGTATAAACACTTACATACGTGTCAACAAGAGAAGCCGTATAACCGAACTAGCCAAATAGGCCGCTTACCAAGTCAAAAGTGTTATCTGTAGCCCATTGAGCAACCCGTCAGTCTACTACTTCCCCCACCCAAAATGAGAGGCTTCAACAACTACAACCGATACGCCAACTTCCCGGACTACACCAACCCGTATGTGAACTACCAAGCGGCGGCCTACGGGCAATTCAGGCCCAATTACGGAGAATACTCAGGGCACACGGGCATGTCCAATAATAATAGTAACAGCTCAAGTACCTTAGGAAAAAACTTAATGCAAATTGATTGGACTAATGTTAAGTTAGTTCCATTTGAAAAGAACTTCTATAAAGAACATGATGACATAAGCAACTTGACAACGAAGGAAGTGAAAGATATTCGAGACAAACACAGAATTACCATTTTGGAAGGAGAAGGGGTTCCCAACCCAGTAGAATCTATTAACAAAATTGGCTTCCCAGATTATGTGTTAAAATCGCTTAAAAATAACAACATTGTAACTCCGACGCCTATTCAGATACAAGGTTGGCCGATAGCACTTTCAGGAAAGGATATGATTGGAAAGGCTGAAACGGGAAGTGGGAAAACATTAGCTTTTATTTTGCCTGCATTTGTTCATATTTTAGCTCAACCAAGTTTAAAGTATGGAGATGGCCCAATCGTTTTGGTGATGGCTCCCACGAGAGAGCTAGCTGAACAGATCAGACAAGAATGTATCAAATTTTCTATAGAATCTAAAATAAGGAATACTTGTGCTTATGGAGGTGTTCCAAAGAGTGGTCAAATTTATGCCCTCAAACAAGGGGTTCACATTTTAATTGCATGTCCAGGTCGTCTGATCGATTTACTGGAACAGAATGTTACCAACCTTATGAGAGTTACCTACTTAGTTTTGGACGAAGCCGACAAAATGCTAGATATGGGTTTCGAAATTCAAATTCGAAAAATTGTTGAGCAGATTAGGCCTGACAGACAAACATTAATGTGGTCAGCTACTTGGCCAAAGGAAGTGCAATCCTTAGCGAGAGATTTGTGTAAACAACAACCAATACATGTTAATGTTGGTTCTCTAACGTTAACTGCGTGCCGTAGAATTAAGCAAGAAATTTATCTGATTGAGGTAATTAATTTGTGCATTCGCTGTGTGTTCCTCCTTCTGTCATCATAGTTGTGCGTGGTGTGCCGTATGCCCGCTGCGAGGCAATGTGCTGCTCCCGTTTTATGGTGTGTCCCTTCATCATTTGATCTTTTTTTTTGTTTTTGTGTCGAATTTGTGCCTTTTTCATGTGTTCCATTTTTTTGTTTTTTTTTCAGTGCTGTTTTTTCCGTTGTGTCATTTGGCAACGGGGGAATCTTTGTTAGGGTTGCTCCCTCGTCGTTTCCCCTGTTACGCCAGAAAAATTCGCGCTCGTGGAAATGTCCCACCACGAGCTGTTTGTACCAGTGTAGGCAAATTTTTGCTACGCTCGCTTTGTTTTTGTTCCCCCCGTGTCGTGAACCGCGCCGCGTGCCTCTCGTGCTCGAGTGGGCGATTGTTTTGTGTAGTTTGATGACGTTACGCGGCGTGCGTGTACATTAAATGTAAATATAAATATATATATGTATATATATACATGGGTGTTTGTACGCTCTTACGTACGTGCGGAAAGTGACCTCTTTGAGGACCCTTCTGCGTAACACGCTCCCGTGTGCATTCCCCCTACACGACTGTGCCGAGCCGTCCGCGTGCCTGCACCGCGGTGGTGTGTTCTATGTCGGTGCCTCCACCACGCGGAATGCGTTTTATGGCTCCATATGATCGCTCCATTGTTTCGTTCCATTTGTGCGCTCCATTTGTGCGCTCCATTGTTTCGTTCCATTTTTGCGCCCATTCTGCACGCGCCACCGCCCACATACGGCGGAATTGCTATTATTAAGGAGAGAATTAGCAGTTCATTGCAAATTTACAAGTGATAAAAGCAAAAGAGGAGCTTTTTTTTTCGACTGGAAAGTACTTTCGATTATTCTGACAATCTTGCGAGCCCTTCCTCTGTCGAAATATTTGTATTTGTCCGCATGTATGCCATTTGTGAAGAGTGGTACGACCACCCCCCCCCCCTGTTGCTGCGCGCTTGTCTATATAGTGTTTGCTTTTCTGGACGACCATATTTTGGCCCCCTACCGTACTAAGCGCGCACCTGTTGTGTCATTAGTTTTGCGAAACTCCCACGAGAGGGGTACATAATGGCAACGGCTAAGATGAGAAAAGGTAGGTAAGCGCCGTGTATGACATACATGTGGATAAGTACTAAAATTTTCAAGAAGAAAGGAGGCAAGATTGTCGAAAAATGGGAAATAAGCGGAGGAGGGGAAAGGGAAAAAAGGGGAAAAAAAAAAAAAAAAAAGAAAAGAAAAAGAAAGAAATGAATAAATAGCATAATATGCTTCCTTTGTTACTAATTTCTTTTCTTCTCTTTTCTTTTCTTCTCTTTTCTTTTCTTCTCTTTTCTTTTCTTTTTTTTTTTTTTTTTTTTTCCCTTTTTTTCCCCTTCCCTTCCTCCCTTTTTTATGCGAAGTCCTATCACTTTAAATTTGCAATGAGGTTAGTTATGATATTCTTGCTGGGCCTTTATTCAACCGCGAATAGGGGCGAGGCAAAAATATGATCCTTATGATGCGATTGCGCGCGTGTGTGGTATGCGTTATGTGCGTGACGGCGCGCGCAGCAGTTCAGGCGCCCCTGCGAGCGCGTCCGAATGCGTCTTTGAAAGACAAGTTGAATGCGTATTGGAGTGCGGCTTGCCCCCGCGCTCGTTCGCACAGTTGCACAAATGTACACCCATGTGCATATGTATGTTTACATATGTATGTGCACGCCCTGTGTATGTCTACGCCCACGTGCACAGCCAGTATTTTGCTCCCCTGCATGTTCTTGTATCTGCCTGACCCCTTATGTGCTAATCTGCGCGCCTTTCTTCCTCCATTTTAGGAACACGAAAAGATAGCAAACCTGAAGTTGCTGCTTCAGAGAATATTCCGCGACAACGACAGAATCATCGTCTTCGTGGAAACGAAGAAGAATGCAGATTTCATCACCAAGGCTTTGAGGCTAGATGGTGTGCCTGCCTTATGTATACATGGGGATAAGAAACAGGATGAGAGAAGGTGGGTGCTGAATGATTTTAAAACCGGAAAGAGTCCCATTCTCATCGCAACGGATGTAGCTTCCAGAGGACTAGACATCAAGGATGTAAAATATGTCATTAATTTTGATTTCCCAAATCAAATTGAAGATTATGTGCACAGAATTGGAAGAACTGGTCGAGCAGGAGCTCACGGAGCTTCCTTCACTTTTTTAACATCCGATAAGTATAGACTAGCTAGAGATTTAGTTAAAATACTAAGGGAATCTGAACAGCCTGTGCCCCCTCAGCTGGAGAAAATATCCTACACTGCTGTTAACAACCCAAGGAGAAACCCCTACTACGGTTATGGTCGTTCATCACACAATGTAAATAGCATTCCGCTGAAGGGAAGCAATAGATATTACTAATTTTTTTCTCCTCCTTTTATGCAAAAAGGGTTAATGTTTTTTCTTTAAAAAAAAAAAAAAAAAAAAAAGATGGGAAGCTTTATTAAAAAATTTACCAGCGTTAAAGCGGTGTGTGAAGTATGCTCTGCTGCGGTTATGCCGTTGTGCGGGTGTGGCTCTGTGCGCATATATAAGCGCTACATTGCACTTTTACATGTGTGCATGTCCATGGAGCCTGTTTTCTGTGGGCCTGTGGCAGCCGCAGCATTTAAAACACGGCATGCGCAGGCGTATACATATGTAACTGTAACGGTAACGGTAACTGCACATACTTCAGACGGCGCGCCAGCTTTGCACCATTTGTAGTTCACCTTTCATACACGTTTCGATAATACATTTTTAAAACACTGTAAATTAGCGAAATGCGCGAGTAGGTCGGAGTATTTCTTTTTTTTTTTTTTTTTTTTTTTTTTTTGGAGTCCTTTTAAAACGTATCACTTTACGTGCTACGTGTTTATTGCATGACTGGGCAAAATTGCATTGGGGCTTCCCTGCATGGATGAACAAACGAATAAACATTCATATCTACACATTCGCACGCGTATACGCACATGCATTGCGCACGTTTGCACGTGTATAATTTGTACGTGTACACGCGTGCAGGCATATATATATACAACTGCACGTGCCACTAGCAACTACGCGCAGCGACAGACACAATTTGTTATTCTTCACCTTGCATCGAATTGAGGCGAAGCGAGTAGAAGCGACGTGCATCGCGACGCAATTGTCCGCGCCTTTTTTAAGGAAAAGCGAGGCGATCCTTTCGGCAAAAAGGTGTCGAAGTGGGGAGAGGCCTTCACTAAGCCTCCCTATTGGGACGGCAGAGAAGTCGTAACAGTCACGCTGCTACAGCTGCTATGCTAGGATGGGTGGGGAGGAACAGTGATGCACGCGGGGGTCACAAGAAAGACCCGCACAGACCCGCACAGACCCGCACAAAAGAACTCTTCTTGGATAGGCGAACAAAGTAGAACCGTTCGGATAGGCCAAATAGAAAAACTGAGTGGGGTGATTTGAATTTTCTCCATTTTTAGCACACAAAACTAGGACAGCCCATATGTCGGTTATTTTCATTCCACACTGCAATTCGTATGTGCAACAATGGAATGGTACTACTACATATTGTTGTGTTTTTTTTTTTTCTTTTTTTTTCGCTTAAACAAATGAGTAACATCCCTTTGCTCTTACTTGCTTTTTATCGTAACGGGAGGCGTAATGCATTTCCTATCCCTATGGGCATTTTTTTTTCTCTCATTTTTAGCCCTACACGGCGTCAGCGCGAAGGGCGCAAAATGTGAGTTCGTAGCCCCTTTGCACTCCACACTTTTGGCTAGCAACTTTGGAAAAAGGGCTCCGCTTAAAAAAAAACGCAATTTTACGGAAAAACGCAAATTTTAAGGAAAAAAATTCATCATAATGGGTACTTACAAGGATGAATGTTCATAAAGCGTGTACTTCTTAAAATATAGGGAGTGTTTTTTTTTTCCCCCCCTTTTGGCAAAAAAAAAAGCTAGATGATATCCCAATTGCGAGAGGTACACTTTCAGTATTGAAAAAAATACATAGTGAGTGTGAGTGCTAAGTAAATACCGTTTGGGGTATGTACTTACTACATAACGTATCAATCTTTCGCCTTTTACTAAAGATTGCCGTGTAGTAGGTACAATAAATACGTTATACCACAAATTTTTGTCGTGCCTTCCGGGCGCGTTACAATTATAACTAATCAATCTTTTGCATTTCTTGTGTGGGCTAGTTGGTTTGTATTTATTAGGGGAAGTTTATTACAAGGTGCCTACTGATTGTTTTTATATTGGAGGTAATTTAGTGTTATGGGGGTATTGCATTAATAGCTATACGAATGGAAGGCAATTTTTTAAAGCTGTTTTGTGTACGCAAAAATGTATTCTTATTATCAGAGTGTTTAAGTAGAAAGTAGGATCAAAGCTGATGAGATATTTTTGTTTTTTTAGCGGCAGGTGTTTTGGCTCAAAATGAATACAAAGCTGAGCTAAATTCCTATTGGATGGGCACATTACGATGTGGCAATTTTTTTACAATTCTGCGTATGCCCTTTTTTGAACCTATTGTTGTACCGCGCGAAATGCTGAATACGCTTATTTTGCATCCTTTACGTGGCACCCCTCTTTTAATGCCTTGAGCATTAATAAAAGAACAATTAAACAAGCAACCCCCCTTCCTGCTTCCAAGTGGCCAATAAGTCATCACAAATTGTGCATAAGCAAACCAGTGCGTTTATGGTTTAGCAGTAACGCGCATAGAGATAGGGCGATGCTCATATATTCACACCAGTGCAGTGTATCAATTTTTCGTACCGCTGAAAGGTTGAGCGATAAGCTCTGCTTATGCGAAGTCGTAAGAACACCTCAACTTGCGCTACTGTGCACATTGCGCGCGACATTTCGAATTGGCACGTTTAAGATCACGTGTGTTTCCAGTCAAGGCGTTCCATTATGCCTGCTGATTTTGGCGGCTTTTCCAGCGTAGTGGGAAATGCTATAATTTCCTCAGCGCCCAATTGGGTGACACGCGGGGAGAAAAAAAAAGAAAGTTCATTTTGGTGAAACCTCCCAAGAGGGTTGTTGAACTGAACCTTCACGTGAGGTATATGCAATTCGGTTCGCTGCTTTTGTAAAAGATTTTCATTTTTTATATGTTATTTGGCCCAAATGGGAAGTAGCTATTTTAACCGCTCCATTTTAACCGCTTCGCGTGAAGCCGTCGAAGCAGTGGCCACCCCCTTTTTAACAAATCTGCACGAGGCGGACCGACCGGGGCAAGCACAACAGCTCTTTCTCTATATCGTCCAGTGACCTTTCCCACTTCACCGCAATGATCTTCGGAGGGTCACTCGGCGAAATGGAAGAACACGCTTTGGTTATTCTACCGCCCAGCTGGCCGCTCACCTCACCGCTCACCTCGCCGCGCACACTTTGAGGTTCCCATTTTGCACTTGTCAGTCCACTGCTGTGAAGCGGAAGAAAAGGTTGACTACCCCAGGATGGTGGTTTTTTTTTCCCGCCACGGGTGATGGTCCTATCGCCGTCAATTTTATTCCTGACATCATCAACTGTGGTATTACCGCTTGGAGAGAGCAACCCCCCGGGGGAATCTCCCCCCAAGGCAAGGCAGTTTGCATTTGAAAAGGGTGAGCGAAGCATATCGTTCGATAAGTCCACGTTAGGCACAACTTTCGTTTTTAGCTTTCTGCCATGCAATCGTATGTCCCTACTGTAATCTGGTTTGCAAGCGGTCGACCCGTAGAGTGCTCCATTTTTATCTACAACTGAGAAGTTAAAGTAATTACTTATGTAGCCTCCGCGGAGCCCATCCGCCCAGGCACTTTTCCCATTAGGAGTTCTAACACTAGCATTTTTTCGCTCACCCATTATGTTTGCTTCGAACGTGTGACTGCTCATCTTTGGTGTCCTGCTGCGCCATATCTTCCTGCTCTCCCTGTGCGTTGGTTGCCGCGTGACATCGTGACGATTGTATGTACTCCGTTTGGACTCTTTTTCCTGTGAAAGGGGAAAATGAGAAGGGGAAGATCATTTTTACACTGTTTGGCTTAAGTGGGCCAGATCGACGGCGTCACGAACATAGGTACAATCTGCAGTGCCCAGTTATTATGAGGACGCGCGTTAGATGTGCGAACCCATTTGACGGTGTTAACAAAAGCGTAAGTAATATTCTCCACAATGTCCGCCAATTAGTATGTCCATTGGTCGTCCATTTTTATGCTGTCTCTTTTTTTTCTTACCATATCAACCCCGTAGGACAGACAGCACATCTGCAGATACGTGGCGACGCGCTCATCTTCCGTCCCTCGATTGGCATGCTCAGCTGAGGACTCTTCCAACAGGCGTTTGTGCACATCGCTTGCTATGTGACCACCCGCCCGTTCGAACAGATCCTCTCGCTCGGCCTTTGCGTCGATCCCCTCTTTGGTGTGCATCTCCCGTTTTTCCCGTGCCACGCGACCCACTTCGGCTTCCACAAACTTGCGAACATTCGGCTGAAAGGTGCATTCGCGAAGTTCGCTTAGCGCGTCGTTGTGCTTTACCCCTCCGGCGTCCTTCTTTAGGAACGCCTTCAATATGCCCATCGGGTCGACGCATTTCTTTTCCCTTCTGGAACCCCTCATTTGAGTGAATTTTCTCCGCTTAAGTGTGCCCATTAATAGGTCTCCATTTTGTGGGTCCCCCTCTGTGCTACATCTCAGCCTACCATTTTTCGTCAACAGTAGTATGCTCTCGTGGATGACATCGTTGAGCACATTTTCGTTTTCCATCACATGGTAGTCTTCCCTTAGGAGGGAAGGTTCCCCCGCGTTGCAGTTCCTCTCGCTCCACTTCTTCCAATCAGAAAGGGTAACCCCCCCCTGTGAATTATCCCCCCTAAGGAGAGCACTCTCCCGATTATTGGAAAAGAACACCTCCTTATGTTTCCACATTTGTAGGACCGTCCTCAGTAGCACTTCACTTTTATGCTCTAGTCCATTTGTAGCAAAGCATCCCCTCTGTATTATTTTAAAAAAGGCCTTTTTCGATAAAACCAACATTTCGTGGGGGGGGGTCTTCACCTCCGGCCTACTTCCCCTTCCCCCTTCCAATTTTACCAGCAAACACAAGTCATTCTCGTTTGCTACTCTCTTCACCTGGCACACATTCTTCAAGTGGAACTCACCACCACTTGGATTAGCCTCATCTTCAAATAAAACATTTTTCAGTTCATCCACCTTCTGCGCGTTGTATAAGAGGTGGGGTAAAATAACTTTTTGAAATTTTTCTTTTCCCCTTTCTGTTAAAAATGAGTAAACATCCACGTTGAATAAATCCACGGAATTGTCTTCACCTCTGTTGAGAGAATTCCAAATCGTTTCAATTCCTTTGTTCAGCATAGAACGGTTGGGAAGTGTGCCGACTGGGGAAAAAGAGTTTTTTTTTACCTGTCCATCTGTTCCCTTTTGTTTGGAAGTTGACCCACTTGTTTTTTCATCCCTTTGACGGTTCATCCGTCTATGTTCACTGCATTTTTTTTCACCATTTGTGCCACTTCTCCATGGCGTTATGGGATGACCTCCACACAGATCGGTCTTTCTAAGACGGTACTTTTTGCACACATCCATATGGTTCATTTTTTTTTTTTTTTACTTTTTGTAAAGATGTGCATTGAGGAAGGTACTCCCCGTGTGCCCCCCCCCAATGGTGAGCATGCCGAGTAGAGTTCTTCTTTGATGCCTCTTCTCCACCGCATGCAGGTATTCACATTTTATAAATTGTTAAGCAGCGGTTAGGACAAGCGGGAAAAAAAAAAAAAAAATTTTAAAGTAGAAATGAATAATTCTCCACATGGACACATCCCCCCCGCGGATGGCACCCTCAATGTGTGTAATTTAGTTACCCCTTTTTACCACCCTGTGTTGTCATTTTTTCCTCCTTCCGCAGAAGTAACGTGCAGCTTGAGTGCTTCCTCGGTTTCGCTCCGTCCTACGAGCAGTGCACACGTCACTTTACAGCATACGTGTGCAAGTACATTTGCGTGATGCGCACTTTTCTGTACGTACACCGCGAGGGGGGAACGTCAAAAATATATTTTTTTTTTTTTTTTGCCTCTCTTTTGTGCAGCCAAAACGTTAACGCGCAGTTGTTTAAAATGGGCCGAAGCAGCGTCGCACCATTTTGGTACGTGCCTGGCGGGGCTTCCCTGCTAGGAGGGGGAGACACACAAAAAGGATGGCCCATCTACGCCTCAGTGGAAACTCATCAACAACGTTTTCAGTTCGGGCACTCCTTTACAGGCCCAAGATTAAGCACTCTCTTATAAGCACATGCAAATAAAAGTGAGCACGTCCTTTTGAACGATTGCTATTGCGCATGACGCACATCAGTTCACTGGGGAGCCCCTAACTCCGCACCAACTTCATCATTTTCAATTTCGTGTTGGATCGCTATTCGTGTGTAACTCGTTTGGGGAGAAGTTCCTAATCTTTCGTTTGCACAGGTGGGTAGGTAAAAAAAGCAACACGCGCAACACGTACAACATGTACAACTCGAGAGGAACCGCTAAGGCACGTCGCAAGAAGTGAATGGTGAATCACAAGCTAGTTGGAAAGAATGGATACTTATATAGGCAGAAATGTACAAGCTCGAAATGGCTAGCTGGTGCTCTACGATGTGTGGAGAGGCGAGTTGGTGGGAAGCCCTACACGTGGTAGATCAGCCTCTGGAGTGCCTGGGGGGGTAGCGCCTGCAGAGTGTGTGTCACTCCGCTTCGCTGCCGCTTAACCGCCGCTTCGCCGCGCTCACACGGCATCGTTGAGGACGAACTCGGTCAGCAGGCGGACGCCGAAGCCCTTGGGCTTCCTCGCCTTGAAGTTCCAAGACACGCCCGCAATATCGATGTGGGCCCAGGGCGTATTCTCGATGAACTCCTTCAGAAAAAGGGAAGCCACCACGGAGGACGCCTTCACGCTGGAGGAGATGTTATTCAAATCAGCGTACTTGGAATTTAGGGAGGACCTGTATTCATTAATGATGGGTAACCACCAGACGGGTTCATTGGACGTTTTAGAAGAGCTTAATATTTTATTTATTAACTGATCGTTGTTTCCAAAAACGCCAGCATAACTGGTGCCTAAGGAGTACAGCATAGCTCCTGTTAAGGTGGCAATATCGACTATGTAATCTACCCCCAGCTTTTCCGCATACACTAACGCATCAGCTAAGGTTAGCCTTCCCTCAGCATCCGTGTTGCCAACTTCTATCGTTTTTCCATTGGAAGCTGTGATGATATCACCAGGGCGATAGGAATTTTTGGAAACCATATTTTCGCAAACTGCACTTAGGAAGTGCACCTCTACATTGTCTGGCTTGATGGTACCAATACAGTAGGCGCATCCTAAGACAGCCGCACAGCCACTCATATCAAATTTCATCAAATCTATCATAGATCCTGGAGCAGCTTTCAAATTATATCCTCCCGAATCGAAGGTTATTCCTTTTCCTATCAGTGCAATTTTTTTTTTTTCATTTTGGCTAGCTCCTGTTTGGGCCCCTTTATACGTCAAGTGGATGAATTTATTTGGGTACATACTTCCCTTTCCGACTGATAAATATGCGCCCATTTTAAGTTCCTCCAATTCTTTCACATCTAAAATTTTACACTCCAGATTTACCTTCTGGGCTAACTCCACAGCTGCGTTGGATAGCGAAACTGGGTTGCAATAGTTCGATGGAGCTGCTATCAGCTGCGCTGCGTAGTAGGTGCCGTAAAAATACACGCGCGCCTTGTCTATCTGCCCCTTGTACGCATCCGCATTGGCAATGTGCAAAGATAAATTTTTAATAAAATCTGTTTCCGTACTTTTGTCGGCGGATTTGAATCTCTCATCCGTCACGTATTCGTAAAATAAGTGCTCCAGGAAAAACCTAAAAAGGGCCTCTTCTATTTTTATCTCGAATATAATGGAAACCTTCTTATGCTTGCTATCATGCAACAAGGTCACCAGTGCGTAGGCCACTTTCCTAATTTCTAGCTCCGTTTCTTCGTTCGCGGGGCCACATCCCACGTACGCAAGGCTGACGTACTTCTTCTGGTCGTTGGCGATGTAGAAGCTTTTACTCGTCCCTAACTTCCCCGTAAAGTTTTCCATATTTCCCTCTTTTAGAAATTCGTTGATCGTGTTGTCCTTCACGCTGGAGTTTATCTTTATCTGCGCGCCGCCTTCGCCATTTCCACTGCTGCCAGCGCTGCCGCCGTTTCCGCCGCTCCCACCACTGCTGCTATGCTTCGGGGCGCTGTTGAGCAGAAATACGATCAAACCCTCATCCGCGGGACACGCCTCCGCGCTGATGTCTTTCACCTCTATGCTCAAGTCATCTATGGGGGTGTGATAATCTATGGGGATGGTCGTCGGGTCCAGGGACACTACCTGCGGCACTGTGGTCGCCATTTTGCGAAACTCCTTCCTGTTGCTAATGCTGCTAAACGTTTGGCTATCAAAAAATGGGGGGCTTTCAACACCACTCGCGCTTTTACAAAGTGGATGCAAATGCAAAATGCGAGTTTTCTTGCTCTCTGCAAATTGTGGTACGCCTGTTCGGAAGCTCTTTTTGGGGATATTCCAATACGTGTTTTTTATATGCTGCGATGATCTTAAAAGAGGCATTGAAAGCTGCAGACTCGCCAAGGCGCGCGTTGTTGTCGTGCGGCTTGAAGCGCGGAAGGGGAGAGTTCCCTACAGTTGCTCCTGTACCTTTAAGAATACAATCGCGCGTGCAAAGTGCGTATGCCTTTTTCTGCTGAGCATGCGAGAATGTTGGCTCTTTGGTTGGTAGAGCGTAGAACAGGGTGTAAACTGCGCGTGCGGCGTTTTCGCGCGTTCTTCAAGTGTTGCTTTGTTGCGTAACGTACTTTAATGTAAAATGATGTTTTGCTTGGCTGAGTTTTCCTTTTCAAGTGTTTAACCTTTTGGCCATTTAATTGTTTAATTTTTATTTTTTATTTTTTAATTTTAATTTTTAATTTTTATTTTTTTAATTTTTTCGCGCCACTTGGCCGCTGCACCCCCCCGCGTTGCATCACTTCTTGCCTGAGCACTCAGCGGTGATATGGGTAGGTGGGGGGCGCGCACCCGTGTGAAGGTATGCCAGGGATGGCGAACGCTTGTACATGCTCATGACGCAGTGCGTATCTCTTGCTCTGCTTTATGCCCACTCTCCATGAGGGGAAACCTTATGGGAGTGCCACCCCTTTGCTGATGAGAGAGTTTCAAAAAGAGGCCAACTTTGAAACAAATGCGTATTCATACAAATATCGCTGCGCTGGTGTAGGGGGGAAGGGTGCACACAGCCATCGTTCCTTAAGGAGAGCAGTTTGGAGGGCTCAAGAGAGCGCAACTTTACATGCGTAGGATCGATTCAATTGTTCGTGCCCATGGCCAGTGTAGCTTACCAGGATACCTACATAAGTGCATACATAATACGAACGCATGTATTGCCCATGTGCGTGCGCGAATGGCCATATGCCTTGGCTCCCACCCAAAGCAAGAGCACCTTTTTTACGCTTCCCGTTGGCCCCCCTTCAAGCCCGCCCCGCATATGTAGGGTATACCGTGTTCACCGCGTATTGGAATGTGCACATATACATTTATATGTATATGTATATATATATGTATGTGCGCGTGCTCCGCGCACCTGTGCAAAAATGGCAACCCCGCAGATTTTGCGATGTTCAGCCGCAGTTGGTGTATATTCTGTTTTTTCGCATTTTTTGCTTCTTCGTTTTTTCCCCCTTTCTTTTTTTTCTTTTTTCTTTTTTGCCATTTTTCGATTTTTTTTTTTCTTCCCCTTTTCGTTTGTTTCAAATTTGCCTCGATGCGCCGCCCCCCGTCGGTGTTGTTTTTTTTTTTTTTGGTGAACAATTTAGTTTTAATCTGTGCCAGTTTTTTATTTTTTAAACAACGACATTGAAGGGATTTATATATATTTTTTTTTTGCTCCATTCGATCTTTTCATTGTTTTTGTTTTTGTTTTCTCATTTTTGGCATATTTCATTTGAACCAGAATTCCCCTTTTTACGATTTAAAAATTGCGCGTTTGTTAAAGGGTTGTTTGATATTACTGCAAAATTGTGGCTGTTTTTTTTTTTTCCTTTTAAGCCTCTTTTTGCGTTTTTCCCTTTCCAACGTAGGGAATTGCTCCTTGCGTTGAGCCACTATTCATTTTATCATATGATTATTTGACTATTTGATTACGTGGATGCATTGCCACATCGTCATATCGCTAAATTGTTGCATTGCTGCATCGCTACGTGGCTTCCTTGCCGCGTAGCTGCCTGCTCATTTGTTCGCGCGCCCGTTCGCTCTTCCCATTCGCACCTTTGTGCCATTTTGGCAAACATGCACATGTTTCGCAGAACATGTATGTAACACGCTTTTCTTTTTTTTGCGAAGGGGCAGCTTAATGAACTGGCACATGTGTGTTTTCTTCTTCTTTTTTTTTTTTTTTTTTTTTTTCCTTGGTCCCCTCCCCCCCTCCTGCGCATTTAATGCAGCTGGACACTGACCCATTTCGCGTTATGCCAGTCCTTTTCAACATATCATTTGTGTAAGTGGGAAAATATTCATCCCGTTGTTTTTGTACGAAGCTTTTGTTGCACAATATGCATCGAGCTTTTTTCCTTTAACCATTTTTACTGTTCGAAGATTTGTTATTTGTATGATCATTAACTGCTTTCTTTTCTTTCAATTTTTTTTTTTTTCCCCCTCTTTAAAATATGCTAATATTTTGCCGCTCCCTCAAGGGATGTACATTATCAGCCCATTCGTAGGATAATCCCCACTCATTTGTTCACTCTACAGTTTTTTTAAATTCCTCAAGGGGGAAAATATATTTCTTTTTTTTTTTTTTCCACTTGTCTACATGCGCGTTTGTCTCTTTCCGTGCATGGTACGGCTATCCCTCCTTTTTTTTTTTTTTTTTTTTTTGTCCTTTTATTGTTCGTTTGTAAGCAGACAATTCGGTCACCTGTCTCAAATGGGCGCTTCGAAGCTTCGTCCCCCGTTTTTGCAAAAAATGTAAAAAAAGGAAACGCGCGGTTGAAGAGGTGAAGAAGGGATACGAGGCGAAGACGCAAGAAAGCCGCTTAAACTGAGCCGCTCAATCTGAGTCGCTCAATCCGGGCCGCTTAATCCGAAGCTTACGCCCAGAGAGGAGGGATGCATCCCCCCCCATGTGCGCCCCCATCAGACGAACTCTCCAAAAGTATAAGACCCTCACAGGGGACGCGCAAATAAAATGAAAGCGCTCGTGCCTTTCTACATGTCCACCTGTCTGTTCGTAACATCTGTCCTTTTCAACAACTCCTCGTTTTACCTCCTCCCGTGTGATGCCTTTCCATTTGGGGTTTCCGAAAACAAGTACATTCAGGCCTTCCCCGATTTTCACCTCTTCTACGAGTATGTGGACGTCAGGAGCGATGACTTCCCCCCCGAGTTGCTCCACGCGCAGAAGGAGGAGAAGAGAAGCAGAAAAGTGCTATTTCAGTCCGATAAAATAGTCCTTTATAAAAATTGTGTAGTAAGTAGCGGGGTAAATCATGAAAAGAACGGCGTGCCCCATTACGTAGAGGATTATCCCCAGGGGAGAGGTACAAACTGCATCCGTACCGATGGGGAAGGAATCCCAAGCGAACTGCTCCAGAACAGGTGTGCCGCAATGGGGTTGAGAATTTCTGAGCGGCTGAGTCAGATGTTCAGTTGGTGCCTCCCCGACTGCGTCAACAATAGGAATGGATTTGAACCAATCCATTTTGGTTTCCCGGATGCTTCCTTGTTTGGAGGAAAGCGAATTCTCACGTGTGGAGACCACTCCGATCGCCGTAAGGTAGACCGGCAACTCAGCAACAGTAGCGATGCGTGGAGGAAGGACAGCACAGAGGTTGAGCCGTCCCCTTCTAACCAGATGTGCCAGAGTAGCCACTTGAATTTGATCCAAGAAATTTACGAATACGAGATTTACCCCTTTATGAAGGGACTCCTCACGAAGAACGTGCGCAGAAAAAAACCCCATGTTATAAACAAATCGGAGACATATTTTTCGGACTGCACAGGAGGGATTTCCTCCCCAGGAGGGGAAAACACTGAAGGAGGGGAACAGATGGTGCTGTACCACTCCTCCGGTGAACATCAAAACGATATCATCAATCAGTCCAAACGGATCAACAGGAAAAAGAAGAAGAAGCATGCAAAAGGGGGAACGGAAAAGAAACCCGATGGGGTGGCAAATACTCGCAAAACGGGAAATAATTCTGACCCGGAACAAGATGAAGATAACAGTGATGTTCACACCCCTGCAGAAGGAAATCACATCTACAGCATAAAGAAGAAGGTGCCGCACAACTCTACCTTCGCGAACATTTTAAAGAAATACATTCAGTATAAACACCTTTCTGATGGACTGGTCAAGGTGGGAGAAGAGGGGGGATTTTCTTGCCACCCCGAGGGGAAGGCAAAGAGCCGCTTCACCCCCTTTCTGGAGCAGCATTACGGGAAAAGCAGCACGAGTGAAAAAAAGGGGCAGAAAAAATATAGCCACAAAGAACGCACCTGCTTTATTAACAAAAGGGCTATTATCATTCTGGATCATTTGAAAAAAGAAACCTCCTATCTGGTCGTCTCCTACGTAGTCGAGGAAGAAACGGCTCAGCTGCGAAACTTCACGGAGTATTTAGTCCCCCTGAAGGTGCCTGTATACAAGCGAAGTTTTATGGACCCCCCTGAGGAAGGCAGTCACTCCAAACAGCAGGAACAGATCGATGCATACATTTCGCCCAACTGGGATAAGCCCCATCGGGAGGAGGACATTTGCTACTATAACTATGGAGACAACTGTATGGATTATTTAAAGAACCTTTTTTTGAGAACATGCAAGGTGGTCGTGCACCCTGATGGGGATGTGAATACGCGGAGGGAGTTCTTCCACGTGATGAACCCGGTAGGGAGGAAGTGCCTCATAAATGAGCACCATAGGTGTGTGCAGGGGAAACAAACAGAATTACCAGGAGGGGCAGACAAGCGGAGCGAGGAGGATCACCACAAAAGGGGTCATTCACACGGAAGGGTGGCGACAAAATGGGGGGAGAACCATTTATCGCGGCTGTATTCCCATTTGGCCCGCATGAAAGGCTTTCACTGTTTCAACCGCCAGCTATTTCGCCTATTTCAGGTGCACAGAGGGAAGTTAGACGGGGAAGATGATCCTACGCTGGGGCTGCACCCCGATAGGGCGTGGGAGCTGTGCAGAAGCGGAGCAAACGACGCCATCAATGTGGGCAACGTGAGCAACGCGAGCAAAGCGAGCAGTGGAAACACCTCCAGCAACTTGGCTAATACGGCTAACACCGCCAATATCGCTAACACCGCCAACCACGCCAACCACGCCAACCACGCCAACCACGCCAACCACGCCAACCACGCCAACCACGCCAACCACGCCAACCACGCCAACCACGCCAACACCGCCAACCACGCCAACACCGCCAACACCGCTAATAGCGCTGACTACATAGTGAGCACGTACGCCGGGTCCGAGGGGGGGTTCCACTACTACCTGATCAACTACAACAACCAGAACTACATTTTCGAGGTGAGCGCCCGCGGAGAGCTGTATGGCGGGCCGCCCACGAACAATAGAAAAAACAGAGAACACATGACGGACGCAGAAAAGGCCATAATAAAAAATATGAAGAAATACATGAAGGAAGGAAGCAACTTTTCCGTGTACATTGACCACATGCCTCCCCCAGAAGTGTACCAAAATAACTGCAAAAAATTTAACACCATAAAATGGGCATTAATACTCTTCTTCATACCAGCCTGGCTATTACTAAATGTGGTCTACATAGTGTATGTGCAAAATGTGTGGAGACAGATGTTGAACCCGTTGTATAGACTGATGTTGTCTCCCTCTATCATTCGACTGGTATCCTACATCATGCTGCTACTTTTCTGCATGCTCCAATATCCATACAATAATAGTCGCTATGTGGAGTATACCATTTTGGCCTATATGGCTCTGAACACCATGTTCAATACGATCTTCTATGGCAACCTCATTCTTATCAGTAAGGGGTACATGATAACAAGGGGCCAATTCAGCAAAAGGGAAAACCTAACCCTAACCCTAATTATTAGCAGCATATACATTTTAACATCCTTTAACCAGCTAAATGTAATTAATGATACCCCCATTTTGATCTTTATCAATATGAGCTTGCTACTGGTACTTGTCATCAACATCCTATCGATTCAAAATTTTTTAAAAGTGAAGCTTTCCTTTGTTAGAAGTGTACGCATGATGAATTCCTGGGAAGAATCTCTGAAGATCAAATTGGGCATGTATAAATTGTACCTACTTATCATTGTTAGCTTCTTCACTTTGGAAATTATTCTTCATTTGCTAAAAGCCATGTTTAATTTTTTAACGGGGACTGTCATTCTGATTGAATACGCCTTCGAGCTGATTATGTGGTGCTGCGTGTTGTACGTTTTTAGGCACCGGGGGAACGTGTTGTACTTTTCTCTCCTCTATGACAATTTGACTTTTAATATAATGCCTCTCTACGTGGTTAAGACGAGCGACCACCTGTTGGACACGATGAGCGAGAGGCACTCCACTTTCGGGGGCGCCCACTTCCCCATTTTTATTTTAAACCCCCGGGAGCACACCGACCAGAGTTACCTCTCGCGCATGGCCGTGGGCTGGCCCCTCCTCGCGCACCACGGGAAGAGGTACCTCTGAGGGGGGATATGCGGCGAGCTGGCGGCGAGATGGCGGTGAATAGGCAGCGAGCTGGCAACGTATTGGAACCGTTCGGACTACTACCACGGAAGAGCATACTATCGAGCAGATTGCCCCAAGCCATATGCACACAATTTTGAAGCCCCCCAGGAGCCTCTTTTTTTAATACCCCTTTTACGGCGAACTGATTTTATGTGAACATTTCGTGGGGTGCCGACAAGAATGGGTGACAAAATTAAGGCGGTCTTTTCTCATATAGGGAGAGGTCCCCCCCGTGGAGTTGCCTAAAAGTTATACATAATCAGATGAAGGTGTTATTGCGTAGGAGACGGTTGAGGCATACACATAATCTGAGCATATGCCTGCACACGGTGGGACCGACGAAGGAACAAGTGCCTTCTCATAACTTACCATGATGATGATTTGCACACACCAAGGAAGAACCACCAACCGAGAGGGTGACTAGCGCACTGGCGTCGTGAAAAGGGGTTTGCCAAAAATTGCGTTGCAACGATTAATTTGATAGAAGACAGGAAAGAAGTGCACCATTTGAAGATTCCTTCAGTTGGGTAGAGCGGTGCGACGAAATGGGTAACTTCTTTATGGCTATCTTACGAATGGCTAATTTGTGACTGTTCAGGGGGGGGGAGGCACACACACCAGGCCGTGTTGGCCGCCCCCATGTGGCAACCCACTGCAACGCTGATGGAGGAAAAAATGCCACATCACTTCCCAATTTGACGCAACGAATAGTGAGCACTATCTCTGCCCTTCCCCCCACGCAGTGCATTTTTAACATTTCATTAAAATTTTGTCCCTATTTTTTACACCTTGTTTTTGTTCCTCCATTTGTTTTTAAGTATTAACCTCGCTTTTTTTTTTTTTTTTTTTTTTTTTTATCCCGCTGTGTGTGTATTTGTGCCCCGCATACGCTTAAGCTTTTATAAGGTTTCATTTTTTCCCCGCTTATTTGGGGAAAGTCAAATGAAATTTCCCCTTATGAAACATCAACAGGTTTTTGTTTAATTTTTTTTCTGTTCAGTTGGTTATTCTGCGTTGAGTTGCGGTTTTGCGCGACGCTGTGTGCCTCCATCCGTGACGGTGCACATTGGGATGGTGCACATTGGGACGGTCTACATTGGTGATGCACTTATGCGTGCGCTTTTACGGTAAAACCACCGTGGCAGCGTTTGGCAGCGTTTTTCTGTGCCAAAGGGGTTTCCCTATTGGGGGGGCTTAAAAATGGCTGCCCATTTGGGAACATGCAAAAATGGACGGGTGCGTGCACACATAAGAAGGCGCTACTCGAGCGGGGATTTGGCTTTTCAGTCGGCACGCCGCAACCCCCGATTACGCCGCTAATACCGCTAATACCGCTAATGCCGCTACCCCCGCTGACCGTGCATGTAGGTGGCCATGTAGACGACGTCCTCCTTCTTGACGATGCAGGCGTCCTCGAACCTGCTGGAGTAGGCTATGGGCACGTCCTTCGTGCACAGGCGGACGGGCCGCCTCTCCAGGAAGGGGGAAAACTTCTCAACCACCTGGGTGTACAGCTCAGCACCAATGCCCCCAAACCCAGCGGACTCGTCCAGAATTAAGCACTTCCTTGTCTTCTTCAAAGAATTCCCAATCGTTTCCAAGTCGAACGGTTTTAAAGAGATCAAATCGATTACCTCAACGTCGATGTTGATATTAGCTAGTTCTTTTGCTGCCTCCATTGCGACATGCCTAGTAACCCCGTAGCATAAAATGGTGAGGTGGTTTCCTCTTCTGACCGTTTCGGCCCTATCAATCGGTAGGGTATAAGGTAGGAGGGGTATTTCCTCCTCGACATTATATAGCAACACATGCTCGAGGAACAAAACAGGGTTGTTATCTCGTATGGCCGATTTTAGCAACCCCCTAGCATTGAATGGGGTGGAGCAAGACACGATTTTAATCCCCGGTACACTCATCAAATAGGATTCAATTCTCTGTGAGTGTTCTGGGCCCAACTGTTTTCCTATCCCTCCTGGTCCTCTAATTACAATAGGAATGTTAAATTGGCCATCACACATATATCTCATCATGCATGCATTGTTAGAAATTTGGTTAAAGGCTAAAATTAAAAATGACAAATTCATTCCTTCCACTATGGGCCTCAATCCATTTATGCACGACCCGATGCCTAACCCCATAAATGAATTTTCACATATTGGTGTGTCTAGCACTCTGGCGAACCCAAAAAAGTGAGCCAAGTTTTTTGTTACCTTGTAGGACCCTCCATACAGGCCTACATCTTCCCCCAACACGTAGACACTTTTGTCTCTTTTCATTTCTTCGTACGTGGCCATATGTAGCGCTTCGCTTATGTTTCTCTTTACCTTAACGTTTTTCAGTTCTTTTTTGTAATTCCCTTCGTTTAAAGTGGCTATGTTATTTCCCCCCCCCACTGTGACTGTCGTATTTGCGCTCATGTACCCCTTGGTGTTAGTTCTTTTCCCTCCAGGTGGGTGGTTTTCCCTTCCGATGAAGCTCAGCAGTTTTGTGGGTTCCTTCCTGCTTTGACCTGACCAGGTCAGGCAAACTCCCAGCCAGAGGAAAAGCATCACCCCGTTGTGCATTATCCTTCTCTGCACTAATCACTTGCGAAAGTCGGCTGCACAGAGATGGTGTGCTCTTCAGGGTGATCCTTTGTACACTTATTCGCGATAACCTCAATGATTAGGCAAACGGGGAACCCCTTCTCTTCCAATGGGTGAAGCAAAGTGGGCAGTGCAACCCCAAATGTGCAGTGTAAAAAAAAAAAAAAAAAATATGTACACAGATCTACAACAATATGCGCATTGAATTAACACCCAACATGTCGCATCTCAAAGAAGGCCAAACACGAAATGGTACGCTTCGTCGATTTGCAGTTATCACAAAGTGCCACATGGAAAAAAAAAAAAAAAAAAAAAAAACAATTTTACCAAAATATGCCTTATCATTGTGCGGTTTGTCCCTGAACAAATCTCCCCCTGTGCGTGTCGCTTTCACGTATTTCCACAATGACGGGGGAGAATAATTAGCATTCCGTTGGGTTGCTACCAACAAGCTGGTCATTTTCTTTCCGGTTCTTCGTTCTTTTGTTTTTTAATCGGCGAGGTATTTGTGGGACACATAAAGTTGCAGCCACGCAGGGGATACAAAAAAAAAAAAAAAAAAAAAGGTGGGACAAATGTTGTAATGTATATATGTATTTTTTTCCCCCCTTTTTTGTCCCACTGTAGGTGCACGCAACTGTTTGCAAATAGCCCTGCGCGTATTTTCCACTTGGAGAATAAGCGGCCACGTGAAAGGGGTGTATACGTCTACTAGCCTGGAGCACAGCTGCAGTAGTAATATTGGCCCGCAAAACTTCCGTACAAATTTACAGCACCCCCGGTGGCATCCGCCGAGGTGGGGAGCATCTCCGCACAGCTTCCCTTCTACACACTTCATCGGCAAGGAAAAGGAGCCAAACCAGAGGAAGCCCCCCTCCTTTATGCACAACACCTTTGGGGTCCCATGTTAGGCTTGGTTCCCACCGAAATGGAACAAAAATATGCTCGAAGAAGACAAAGTCCTTAAGTTTCCCCCCTACCCCTTGACGGTAACTACCTAAAGGGGCACTTAACATGTAGGCTAAATATATTCCCACTTGTTGTTCTACATTTTGCGCCCTTTCGATGGAGTGGCAGAAGTGGCAAAGGTGGTAAAGGAGCCATTTGGGAAGAAGCTACCAATTCGTCAAACGGAAAAAATATGACTGCGTGAAAGGGCGCCCCATATTACCTCACCATGTGACAAAACCGTGGATAAGATAAATGCCGTTCGAAAGGGCCACTCTGGGGTGTCCTTTTGCTTCGCCTTAGTGTGCCGTTCTTTCGCAATGGAGTGAGAAGATCGGCTTCCTAAAAAGGGGAGACACGGTTGGGGGCAGACCGACATTACGCGACGGATCGCTTGCACACACCGTGCACTCACATTTGCCCGTGTGCATTTTTGCCTTTACTCAGCACCGATGAGCGTTGCCAATGATTCGCGTCCTGCATGTTCGCAGCGTGCTGCTTTTTCCGTGTTAATGGGAGGGTTAAAAGGCAAGCTTGGAAAAAAAAAAAAAAAAACAGCCACCAAGCGAATTAGCGAACTAGCGAACGAACGAATTGACCTATGCGCGGAAGTGAATTACTCCCCAGGGTACCTTTTCTCCTTCCCTTTTTTAACCCTTTCCACGTCGTTAAATGTTTTAAAATTGGTCCCCTTTCCACTGTAAATTAACGGATGGCCGCTCTCTTCAGAAACGTGTCCAAGCAGTATGCCATAACTTCCGCGAGGGGATACCAAACATATGTTGCAACATCTTCTCTAAATGAACAGACCAGGCGAAGAAGAAAAAAAAAAATAAATAAAAAGTACAAGGTAAAACCTCCGAAGTGATTTTCCCCCTCTATGCAGCACTTTCCCATTCTTAACCATTGTGCGCAATTTTTTTTTTCCTTCCTTTTGGCAGGGGAACATAACCGTTTTGCCACCACTTGGGTACCCCCTACAGGTGCAGTTATAGGCACATACATACGTTCCTGTGAGAGGGCATCCCCAGAATGGGTATGCTACACCTTCATGAACAGCCACCCATGAGTGAACCCCATCGAGCTTTTTATTTTTTTTCTCCCCCAAATAAATTTATCTGCGTATGTCCGCCTAGCCGCATGCATTAAAATAAGAAAAAATACCTCCATTTTGAAAAGAACAAACTTGTGCTGCCCATATGCCTACGCGCGTACAAACATGCTTAACATAGCGCACGAACGTACGTACGTACACATGTGTATGCCTTTTTTATTTTTCCCCTTCCCTGTGCGCTACTTCCCCCTTTTGCGTGTGCATGGTGCCACATTGCGGCGTGGCGGGGGAAAGGCCAAAGCTGTGCTTGTGCTTAAGCCTGTTCATCCTGTGAACAAACAATTCGACTCACGTGGTTGGCAGCAAGGAAATGGTGCTCGCCTTGGAAAGCTTATATGCGCGGGGGCTATTGCATGTGCAGGTATGTATATGCTTGCATTACATTACATTGCATTACATATGCGCTTCGCCTTTTGCTTCCGCGCTTTAGCGAGTGCGTGCTGGAGGAAATACACAGGAAGGTACCCAGCGAGTCGTTTTTGAAAGATACCAAGTTTACCTGTGCATATGTCGTTTATGGCAAAATTATTGCCAAGCGTAATTCGCTTTTTTGTTTTTTTGTTACGTGCTTGCCGCTCGCTTGTTCGCCTGTTGACCGGCTCCCTGTTCGCTTGTTCCCTTGTGAATTTTTTTTTCCCTCTCCCATAAATTGTTTTTCGTTCGACGAACCATTTCGCAGTTTGGTATTTTTTTTTTTTTTTTTTTTTTTTTATTTTATTTTATTTTCTTTTTTTTCCCTTTTTTCCTTTTTTTCCTTTGCCTTAATTGTAAACACATAGCACTCGCGAACGGTCATAGTACTACACGGCTGCTAAGCGTACTCCTCCAATGGCATACGCAATTGTACTTTTGTAAGCACAATACCTTTGCTTATGTAAAAAAAAAGTACGCTTAACTTATATGTTTGTTTTTAACCCCTTCGCTTATTGGCCTACGCGCAAGTCCCCCCCGCGCTTGACGCCTTTTGCATTTTACCCACACGTTTTTGCTTTCATTCGTGTTTTTCCCCTTCCGTACTTAGAGAGGTACGTACCACGCGCACGTCCATATAAATACGACGCTTGACAAGGGGAGCTGAATTTAATTTTGGGGAAGGTAGCGCTTCTCTCACCGATTTACTCTTCCAGAGTGAACATCAAATAGGGGGGAAACTCAACGAGGAGAAGTAAAATTTTGAACCAAGTTAAATCCTGTTCATTTGTTTTTTTTTTTTTTTTTATTCTGCCGAGTTTACTCCGCGGAGGGATAATATAGGCACAAGTGTTTTATGCTCATCAACCCGTTTGAAACAACGTGGGTTTTGGGTGATCACTTCTCTTGGGAAAAGGCGCACAGAGAAGAAGTGACCCTTTCGAAGTGGCGCCATAGGGACGCGCGTACGCTGCATGTGTAGATGGGCGTAGCTTTTCCCGTTCGCGTCACCCAGAAGCTTTGTAACCCTGGCAGTTATGTAAAATTTGCAGAGCTGCAGCAGTTGCGATATATGTGTACCGTGTGTAATATAAGAGGAGGGGACGCACATTAAGTAGGAAAAATAACTGAAGTACGTTGTCATTGTGGGTTGGAGGGCGCTCCTTTTTTATAAGTATACCACCCATGTGCCACACATGACATTGCAAAGCGATCAGCTGCACTAAATTGACTTATCGAAAAAGGGGAGAATTATGTTCAGAGGAAATCCCTGAAGTGAGTTTTTTTTTTTTTTTTTTTCTCCCCCGCGCTCCTTTTTCGCCATTGTAAATACCAGACAAGCGAGAGTTGCAAAGGAGATGGCGTCTCACGGGAGGAAGAGGAAGAACTACGAGGATCGGGGCGACCGCAGTGACGTGTGCGACCGGCAGGAGCGGAATGAGCGGAATGAGCGGCACGATCGGGGTGACCGCCTAGACCGCCAGGACCGCCACGACAGGGAAATAATTTACGACCAAATATACTCCACGCCCAGGAAGAACAAGCCGAGGTGCATGGTCGTGTCAAACTACAAGGACAACTTGCTGAGCTACTTCGAGAGCATCATAAACGTCGAAAATAAGGGAACCCATTTCAGCAACAAATGGTACATCCATTTTTACCGAGTCTGCCTGTATAATGAGAAGCTCTATGCAGGTGGCTCCGCTTCGGCGGCCGAGGGGGGAGGAGCTCCAGGGAGTAATGGAAAGAACAACACAAATGTGAGTAAAAAAAATATCGACAAATTGATCATCGAATATAACGTGGAGGAAGTCCTTCGGAAGGTGCAAACTTTAGTAGTGAGAAAATTAGATTGTGAAAATTTGTACTATCAAAAAATTCTAGTAATTGTGTGCCTCCTTTTTGACTTCTTCCAAAATAAGAAGCACGTGAATGTAAGGACGCTAAAACATTTGGAAGGTGAGGAGGAAGAGGACGAGGGGGGGGAAGCGACAACCGGAAAGGAGGCAAATACCCAGTTAGCAAATGAACGTTCTGAAGGAGATCACACAAATGGGAAAAGAAATTCTCGCACGAAGGAGTCAAAGAAAAGGTCCAGAACAACATCCGTAGCGGCCAACTCGTCCAATTACGGAGATGACGATTACGATGAGGTAATGAGCAATCGAAGGGGCAGCAGCAAATATGAAGCTGAAATGGAAGTAGATGTGAGGAAGAAAAAACACCTCAGACAAAAGCATTTCCAAAATGAAAGTCAAAAAAATTACTACATCATAGAATTTAAAAACTTACTCTTTAATGAAAAAAAAAAATTTAACAATATAGAAATATTTTACCACATCACAAACTTCATCATACACAAGTATTGGTACTCATCCGAATTTGCAAGGTACAACGTTTTTGTTTGGTTTTTAAATTACCTGAATAATAGGTTGGAGATCAAAAAGAGTATTAACAAGATAAATGAGCAGCTGGAAATGTTCATCAACCTGCATCCCAAGATTTTTAACATTTCACATGCCAAGAAGAGGAGGAAGAAAAACACCCACCATATGAGTGCCAGCAATAGCAGCTATCACATGGCTGGCTTAGGACCCGGAGCGGTTGCCTCCACCTCCAACCACAATAGCGGTGGTCATCACTTTGAAAATGGCGTCTTAGACTACCCGAACCTTAAAAATAGGAACAGACAGCTGGGCGGGGGATTTCCCGATGCCACTAATTTGGATAACAAAAGCAAATCTTCAAATGGGGAAAA
This sequence comes from Plasmodium vivax, assembly GCF_000002415.2. Taxonomy (NCBI): domain Eukaryota; phylum Apicomplexa; class Aconoidasida; order Haemosporida; family Plasmodiidae; genus Plasmodium; species Plasmodium vivax. Next base: position 2,463,393 of record NC_009917.1, on the reverse strand, counting down.
TATTAACAAGGTTAACACGTTCAGTCATTTTGTAAGTTCCACCAATGTGGGTAGCACAGGTGGTATTGGCGGCACCGGCTTTTTCGGTGCTCCGAGTGGCAGCGCTCCGAGTGGTGGTCTGCAAATTTCCACCACGAACGTGACCGCGAGCGGAAGCAACAACAATAGCAGCAATAGCAACCCATTCAAAGGATTTAACCAAAGCAACAACATATTTAGCAGCAACAAGGGTAATGAAAGCAGCTTGTTCAGGAAGAGCAGCAACACCACCCCGTCTAGCGGCGCCAACCTGTTTGGCAGTACCACTCAGTCTAGCGGCACCAATCTGTTTGGCAGCACCGCCCCGTCTAGCGGCACCACCCCGTCTAGCAGTACCAACCTGTTTGGCAGTACCACTCAGGCTAGCGGCACCAACCCGTTTAGCAGTACCACCCAGTCAAGCACCTCCAACCCGACTAGCACCACCAACACATCCGCGGCGACGTCTCTCTTTGGAGGTTCGCTAAGCAATAATTCGATCCAGCACCCCCCCGGAAATAGCACCGTGCCAAAGTTCACCAACGCCTTTTCTGGAGTTCTGAACGCGCAAGATAACTCCAGCGCCACGTGCGCGAACCCCAGCGGTAACAATCCCCTGTCGGGGAGCCTATTTGGAATGAAGAGCAGCCTAACTAGCAGTAACACCTTTGGCAGTCCAAACAGTGGTACCCTAGGCAATCAAACCGCTTCTACCATTGGCAATCAAACTACTGCTACCCTTGGCAACAGTCTTATGAACAACCTGTCGAATCAAACGACCAGCATTTTTAATCCCAAAAATAACTCCTCATCGGAAACGTCAAACATGAACCTCTCCTCCAGCAGTAACAGCCGCATCTTTGGTTTCGAGAAAAATACACAAGGCACTTCCCTCTTTGGAAATGCCGCGGGGAAGAACCAAAGCAAAGGTCTCTTTCCCTTTGGAAATAACAGTCAAGTTGGGAACCAGGACAAGGACAGTATGCAGTTGGGTTCCTCTTCTGGAGGTAACCCTATGTCTATTTTTGGCCAAAAGAGCAAGGGAGATTCGACCTTTTCGCTCATGCCAGGGGGGGGTACCTCGGCTAGCAGCATTGGCGGGGGGAGCGGCTTAGGCGGCACCAACACCCTTAGCGGGGGTAGCGGCTTGGGCGGTACAAACACCTTTGGGGGGTTCGGACGGGGAGGCGGCGCAAGCGGCGGAAGCCTCATGAACAGCGGCACAGGCGTGTCGTTGAAGCCGAGCCCCGGTTTTCAGGGCGCCCTTGGTGCTCAGAAGGAGGGATTTTTTGGGGGCGCCAAGCCGAACGAGAACATTTTCGGCACGAGTGGCGCGGGCACAGGCGCAGGCGCGGCCGCCAACCAGACCAACATTTTTGGGATGCAGCTCAGCAGCGCCGCCAACCACAGTCCGTTTAGCAAGGCCGCCGGCGGGATTGGCGGGATTGGCGGGATTAGCGGGATTAGCGGGATTAGCGGCAGTGTCAGCGGCAATGCGAGCGGGAGTATTGGCGGAAATGTGAGCGGAAGTATTGGCGGCAGTCTCGGGCTGAATGGCCCCCCCGGGGGCGCGGGCGGCTCCCTCGGCTTCGGCTCCAGTCTGGCCCCAACCCCAGGCGCGACCATTGGCATGGGGAATAACCTGTCGCAGGGCAACCCAAGTGGGCCGCACTTCCAACCGATGGGCACAACCCCAAGTGCAAACAACTTGGCGAACCTCTTTAACAGCGAAAGTGGTTCGAAGGAGTTATTCAAAGATTTGAAGCTTTCCACGGATACGGGACAAAAGTTTAGTGTAAATAAAAAGCCGCTTTTCTCGAAGAGGGTGAAGAACAATACTCTCCTAACCCCCAACAGTAACGCAAATCCAGAAAATAATATTTTCAGTTCAAATTATGTGAATAAGGATAGCTTGTTGATTAACCAGGATAAACCCATGAAGGTTATTTTTGGGCAGAACAAGAGTAGCAGCGCGGTGGATCCTCCCCCCCCCGTAGGAGGAGCGGGTGCGCCCCCTCTGGGAGGTACAAACTTGTTTGGAAGCACCATCAGCGGGAGTACCATCAGCGGGAGTGGAGGCATAAACGACAGTGGCAGTAACAACCAGGAGAAGGCCAATAACCTCTTTAACCAAAGCAGCAATCAGATGGGAAACAAAATTACCTTCAACGCAGCTTCGAGCAGCAGCATGGGGCAGAGCAATAGCACCACCACCACCTTTGGGAAGAGCACCGGCAGTAACCTGTTCGGAAGCAGCAGCAGTAATTTATTCCAGAGCGGCACGAACAATCTCTTCGGAAATAATCAACCCAGTGGAAGTACAAACAGTAGTAACAATAATAATAATAATAATAACCCCTTTGGAGGGAGCCCCTTTTTCACCCCCCCAGATGGAACCAAAAATGATCCCCACAATAACAACCCCGGTTTGGCTATTCCAGTGAAAAAATTAACACTCGAGGAGAGGAAGAGGAAAACAGCCAAAAGTAATATGCTCTCTTTGTTTTCGAATAACAAAATGGGGACCTCCACGGATACGAATAATGCGGTTGACACTTCCCTGGGTGCGTCCTTGTCGAATGGTTTGCTTGGCAATAGAAGTTCGACGGGCGCCAACCCCTTCAGTTTTAGCAGCACTTCGGTGGATAGCGTCTCCAAGGGGGGCACCTCCGCCAACACCGCTACCGCTACCACGGCCAACGATGCGCCCGGTGGTACCTCCCTGTTTGGGCAGAACAGAGGCACCGGCAGCAACAGCGTCGCACTGGGCGCGCCGCAAACAACTTGGGGCGACAAAAAAGCATCCATCTTCGGCTCAGCCACGTCTGCCTCAAATGAAGGAAGTGGTGCCGCCGCTAACGCAGCGAATAAGGAGGGAAATGGAGACACCACCGCGACCACGCCCTCAACGAACCCCATCAGTGGTAATAACCCCAATGAGAAAGGCACCTTCCAGACAGGCATGAAGAGCAGTTTGTTTCCCTTCGCTTTAAACAAGACGGGGGAAAACACCACCGCAACGACGGAGAAGGAGAAACCCAAAAGTGGAATATTCGGTTTTGGATCTCTAGAAGTAAAGGGCGAGCAAAAGGAGGAGCCAAAGGGGGGGGATAAAAATGACCTCCCAGAGAAAGACAAAGGAGGTGAAGACAAATTGTCTAGGAAAAACGAAAAAGACAACTTTCAAGTTTTTGGCAGTGCATTTGTATCGTCTATAAATGGGCAGAATAAAGATGCGAGTGCTAAAGGAAATGATTCTGTTCCTTCCCCTTTCGGCTTTGGCAAAACAAAAATGGAAGAAAATAAAACGAGCGCTTCTCCCTTCGTTTTTCCATCGAATAAGGAAGACAGGAGTTCGACGCCCATTTTTGGCCTTCCCAGCAAAACGTCGTCCTTTAACGAATTGCAGACGGGGGAGGAGAAAAACAAAACGTCCGTTTTTTCCGTCGGGGGGGAGAGCAAGCAGGGGGACCTTTCCGGTGCGCAGCCCGAGCGATCCGACGTGTTTAAGTTTAGCGCCACTGGGGTGGGCACTGACGGAAGCGCGGTTGGTGCGAATGTGGGCGGCTCGTTTGGGAGCGGCGCGTTTGGAAGCACCCCGTTTGGGAGTGCCCCTTTTGGAGGTGCCCCCTTTGGAAGTGCCGCCCCCAAGACAGGCTCCCTGTTCGGCGGCCCAGTGGAAAGCGGCGCAAACGTTAGCGACCACATAAACTACGACGATGTGAAGAACAGGAAGAGGAGGAGGAACGTAGACATGGAGGACCAGGACGAAGCGGCCAAGTCGAAGGGGAGAGACTCCACAGATGAGACGAATCAGTGGGGGGGTGACAACTCGAGGAGGAAAGGACCGAGTGGAAGCCATTTTGGTGATGAAAAAAACGATGAATTAAGCACCGACAGTTTGTTCTTCAAAAAGAGCAAATTGGGGAGCGCCCTAAATGATACCAAAAATATTTTAAACACGTTAAAATTTGATAACATCCCAAGCAAGGACATGCTAAGTGCGTCTCTTAACGAAACGAGTTTAAGTGCCCGAGAGAACAACTTAATCGAGAGGGGGGTTCTGAATGTTAGCGCTTCTCCATGGGATAGCAAAGAGGAGGGAGGCAGTCCGACAAAGGATAAAACTGGGAGTGGTATGCCGTCCAGTGGGTTTTTCCCCCCCACAGGAGGTGATGCCTCCCATTTTGGCCTCCGAAATACGCTGAGTAACCAGCTAACCGCAGAGACGAACAATACAAGCGGTGGACCAGCACCTTTTAAGCAATCGAGTGAACCGAACCATGGAAGTATGGAAGAATCGAATCTGCCATTTGGCACTCGTGAGGGGAACCACTTTTTGGACGACCAGGCGAAGAAAGGAGCGAAACAGGACGAACTGAATGACCAGGAAAGATTAAAAATGAATAACTACCTGATGCGGGAGACGAACGATGGAGGTAGTGACGTGGATGGTGACCTGGATCGTGATGGAAAGGAAGGCAAAAATGCGAAGAAGGACCACTTGGTGACGGACAAGAAAAGCCTAAATCGAATTGTAGCGTATAACAAGAGAATATCTTTCGATGATATAGAAGTGGACTTAGACAAAGACGTCATCGACTTGAATGACTTGAGACAGAATCTATTTTTGTGTGTTCTAAATTTTCACTTAAATTACTGGGCGGAGAAAGTTATCCTCTTCTACCCCCACAATGAAAAAATTAACAAATTTTGTAATCGCATTATGAAGATAAAGAACGAATTTGATGAAACGTATAACTTTAACCTATTTGAGCAAATCCACATGTTAGCGAAAAAGATGCTGAAGAGGATAGACCGCAACTGCTGCATCTACGAAAGTGTGCTGTTCCTTTCGGCCGAGAATCTCTACGTCCTGAAGAACGCCAAGCTGTCTCTGTTCGAGGCCTTCAACGTATATCACTTTTGGTTTCAAAGAAATAGCCTCGATGTGAAAAAAAACTTCCAGAATTTTATGTACACCAATAAGATTTACCCCTCCTACTTGAACTACTATATGAATCTTTATAAGAACCACAAGTCGTTTAATTATAAGTACACGCAGGGGGGGGGAGAGACCGAGGGGAAGCGCAAGGGAAGTGCAAAGAAGAAGAAGATGAAGCAGCTGGACCAGGAGGGGGAACGCGGCAGCGACTCGGCCAGCAACTCGGCGAGCAATTCGGCCAGCAACTCGGCGAGCAATTCGGCGAGCAATTCGACGGACCGGGAGGAGCCGAACGGCAGTGCCGGCTCGTCGGGCAGCTCGGCGCGCCCCCGCGACGGCGACTCCAGCAGCCAGGGGGAGGCGGACAGTGAAGGAAGCGGCGCAGGGAGTAGCGGTAGAAGTAGCGGTAGAAGTAGCGGTAGAAGTAGCGGTCGAAGTAGCGCCCGAAGTAGCTCCCGAAGCTGCCGTGGAGGCAGGCGCGCGAAGAGGAAGGGCAGGGCCAGGAAGGGGAGCGCCGAGCGCAAGGAGGACAGCCTGATCGAAATCCTCAACTCGAACAGCAGCGACGTGTCGGACGTGATGGACAACGGCAACAAGGAGGAGCCCCTGAACATGCACATCAAGGAGAAGTACCTCTATCTGTCTAAGGGGAAGGCCAGAAAGAACAAACTCTTCCTGCCCTCGCACATAAGGGTTAAGAAGCTCAGTGCATGCGAGTGCATACTGCTGGAACTTATCCTCAAGAGAGACATACTCAACGTTTTAAAGAAGTACAAAATTTTTAAAACGGAAAAATATGAATACCTCTATGTGAACCTCATAGCAATGTTGAAGCATTATAATTATTTCTCCCTAGAGAAGGAGAATGAAATAAGTAAGAGCTCCACCTCCACCAGCGCAACGGTGAGTGGAGTTGCCGGTGAAGCGGGTGAAGCCCACACCGGTGATGCTGGTGCGGGAACATCTCTCCCCCCGTTGGGCCAGAACAAACCGAACAGCCAGTTGAAGAAGCTATCAAACCATCTGACCTCAAATTGTATGAACACAAAAAATGATAAAATTAATATCCTCAAAAAGATATGCGATAGGAATTTGCTATACTACATAAACATGCAGTTAAAGAACATTACCCACTTGATAAGCTTCAACGAAATGGAAATCGCCTGCGTGTACCTGAATCATATAAAAAATAATTTGTATGTCATGTTCCAGATGCCTATTCTTCTCTACAATACCCTCTTCGACAGAATCATCACCTCGTATAATGACTACATCGTAATGGAAAACTTCTTCAACAACTCTTGCCTGTATAACGACTTTCGCTATGAAAATATTTTCAAAACGAAGGTTGCCTATATGCTCATGAAGAAATTTTTCCACTTAGACGACACGGAGAACTGCATTCGATTCGCCCTCTACTTTGAGAGCATTCGCACAAAGGCTCCACGAAATAACATCTACAATGATTATATTTTTCATAAAAACTTGGTGAGTGCCTACATCAAGGTGCATGAAGATATCGTGCCGGAGGAGTGGATCCAGGCGCAGACTTCCAACAACAGCGAGCTGAGCGACCTGCACGACTCGGAATACCTCGACTACTACTCCTTCTTCTTCAAGGACATCTCCAAGTATATAAAGTTCCACATCATGCAGAAGATCGTCTGCGGCAACATTTTCAGCCTGCGCAGGCGGGACTACACGAACGCGCAGGAGGGGGGTAGCGGCGTGACCAGCGGTGTGGTTAGCGGTGTGGTTAGCGGTGGGGCTAGCGGCGGGGTTAGCGGTGGGGCTAGCGGCGCTGCAGGTGGCGAGGCGAGTGAAGTAACCGCTGGAATGACCAGCGGCGCGAACGCCCCCGCCGGGGAGACGACCCCCCCGCAGAGCGCCTGCGAAGACAACTTCGCGTGCTACTTCGTATACATGGTGAACCGCTCCATCCTGGACGACCTCATCAACCTGTACGCGTCCAAGGGCGACTACTTCTACAAGAGAATCTCAGCCACCCTCATCAACAGCTCCTTCGTAAAGGAATACGAAAAGACGCACAACAAACATTTCCACATGCACGTTCAGGTAGCCAATATAAACCACTTTATGAAAACGAACTTTTTCGAATACATCAATTTTTTCAAAAAAAAAGAACTCTACCACATCGATAAGACGAAAAATGAAGATGAAATTATGCAGAACTTAGTTAACGTTATAAAAGGAAATGGAAAAAAAATTGTCCTAGTGATTAACATGCTCGTCGAAATTATTACCAAAATGGAAAAAAAAGTTTTGAAGAATGTCAACATTTTTATTACCATCAATTTGAGGAACTTAATCATCGACACTTTTTACCTCTTCAAGTACATTTTCAACAATAAGGAGTTTTCCCTCCACTTGGTGGAGGACATGTACAGGAACGCCGTCACCTTTAATGACCTTATCAACTCCACCTTCTCGGACGACGTGCACTACTACCCCCGGGAGCAAATAAAGGAGCTTTACACCTACATCCGCCACAAGTTTACCAACCAAAATTTGATCGCCTGAGTTTGCCGCCTTCGCAGCGGAGCACACGTGTGGAGTTACCATAAATTTTATGTGCGCCAACCGTGGTGCTGGCAAATTGCGCGTGTTTTCCCCGCCCCTGCTTTGTTCTTCACTTCTCAATTTCGCCCCCCTTTTTTTATGTCAGCATATCGTCAGACGTTCTTGTGTACATTTTTCTTTTTTTTTAACCCTCTTATGTTTACCAAAAGGGTGTGCGGATTTTCTCCCTGCGCAAACCGCCTCGATGTGTGGCGTACCCATGTACACACAGCACGTTCATCCTGCGGACAAACGGACAAGCGATCTAACGAATGTACATTTGTAAAACTTGTTAAATTCTGGCATCGGCAATGCCGCACGAAAAAAAAAAGGAAAAAAGAAGAAACACTTTTTCGCCGCGAAGGCTTCGTTCGAAGGGCGCACAATTGAAGTGTCCCCTTTATACACCCCCACGGAGGGGCAAAAATATGCCGTAGGAGAAGTGTAAAGAGAGGAGGTTGCGCTCCACACAGGCATGTACTCATACAATTACTTAACATGCCTGGCAATCTCCACCCCTGGACATCTCCCTTCGTAACCCAACTGGCATTTAATTAAAAATACACTTCGGTAATGGCAATGGCTTCGACCCCAAGGCAGTCATCCTGCCTGTATCATCATACCAGGTGGAGGCACCACACGGTAAATGCACAACGCGGTTAGGAAATGTTCCCACCGCAAAAATGGACATACACACCTGATGGACATGTAGCGGAGTTAACCAGATAACCACATCGTCTTTGCGTTTTGCCAAAGTGGCTCACGTAAAAGGCACATTTCAGGGGATGCAATTTGCCGCTCAGGAGCCACGTCCAATTATGCAGCTGCATATGCGCGCTCCTTTCATGGCCGCCCTCCCCCCAGGGGTACATCACAAGAAGCTCTTCTTCGTCATTATGGTGTAGAAATCTTCGAACGAAATTTCCCCCTCGCCCTTGGAATCTGCACGGTCAATCATATCCCGCAGCTCCTCATCTGTTAACGTTTCGCCTAACTCCTTTGCAACTCTTTTTAAATTCTTCAGTGAGATTGCCCCCGTTTTGTCATCATCGAAGAGGTTGAAAATTCTTTGGATGCCTTCCCGCGTGTCTTTATTTCCCTACGAGGTGGGAGGAGGAGCCAATTCGATAATTGCGTTATGTGAAGGGGAATATGCCACGCCAAGTTACCATACACACACGTACGTACGTACGAACGCACATGCGCGGTGTGCATGCAGGCCTACCAGCTTGGACGTTATGACCTCCATAAACTCTTCAAAGTCGATGGAGGAGTAGCCGTCCTTCTCCAGGTCGGCTATCATCCTGAATATCATTGGGTTCTTAACGTCTAACCCTAGGCTCTGCATGGCGCACTTTATTTCCTTCGGGTCGATGGTGCCTGCGGGGAAAGGTGAAAGACAACATAACGGGGGAAAAAAATAAAAAAAAAAAAAAAAAAAACAACAGAACTGAATAGAACTGCTTCATCCACTCATATGTCATCTTTTTTTTTTCCCCCTTTTCGCACCTGTCCCATCGGTATCTAACAAATTAAATGCTTCCCTTATTTCCTCAATTTCATCTTCAGTGAAGCCTGGCCGTTCTGTGAAGCTCTTTTCATACCTCCTCCTAATTGATGTATTTTCTGTCATTAGCTTATATGCTCTGGGCGATGTTAAAAGTAGGGTACTTTGAATGTTTTCAAAATGCTTTTTTTCCTTTTTTGCGTTTCACTTTGGAGATATTCGCCGCCTTTGTTTCGAATACAGTCACTCCTGGTGAAGGAAGAAGAGAGCTGTGAGCATGTACACCGGAGTTAGGCGAGGATTGACATGTTTCGCGATTATATATTTACTTATACGTACACGCGCAGATTCCCTCGCATTTGTTTTTAATTTTTTTTCCTTTTTTTTTCCTTTTTTTTTCCTTTTTTTTTCCTCTTTTTTTTTTTTTTTTCCTCACCTTTATGTACAAACACTCGTGGGAAAAATTGAAACCTCCGAATTTTTAATCATTCGTTTTCACCCCCGTGATTGGAAGAAGCGTACATTTGATTTACACTTCCTGCCTCGCGAAGATGGTTAAATTTACATGTGTACGTGTGGACTTTGCCATGCGAGTGTGGAAGTCAATGCGCGCAGTGTGATGTGATACGCAGCATGTCATGTGGTTTTTCTTTGTTTTTTTTTTTTTTTCCGTTTTTTTTTCGTTTTTTTGTTTGTTTTTTCCCCTTTTTTTTTTTTTTCCACCCCCAATTGTGATTGCAAATCAGGCCAATTTTGGCCTTTTCATTTTCGCTGGTAAAACTAACCCTGCGGTCTGCCCCTCTGTTTAATTTTAATGAATTTCATCGAAGGGATTTTTTTTTTTTTTTTTTTTTTTTCCCATTTGATGTGACGGCTGCAATTCCCTTTCACCATTGTGTACACATTGGCGTATATGTACGTTTTACTCGCCATGGAGCACTTAATCGCGCAAAATGGAAAAATGGCAGAAATGGACACATTCACTTGTACACATGTGCTGTGTGCCAAACTGTTAGGTGTTTTTCCCCACGCCAGTGCCTGCCTCGACGACTCTGCACATCGGCGTAGGTGTATCCATAGCAGTAGGGAATTTTTTTTTTTTTAAAACGCAGTGGGAACTTCCTCGCAACGAAGAGGACAATTTTATTTTTTTACCCATTTTGTGTAATCGTCTGATTGCATCCGTTTACATCCGCTCACATTTCTGCACACGGCATGGACGGGTAGACCATTTTAAGGCAGCAAAAGAGGGAGAATGATTTCCATTTTAACACCTTTCCCCTGTAGCATGCAACGCGTTTTCCCACCTGATCATGCGAAAGAACTTCCTGTTCGCAAAACGTCCTTCATGGCAGTCGGGAGGGATGTCCCCTCCTGTCTATTTAAAAGTTTGACGAAGGGTAAACCCAGTTGTACATCGAGAACGTCTAACCAGGGAACTCCTTCCCAGCCGCTGCGTAAAATTAGGCCTTTTTGTGTGGCCCCCCGCGTTGTTTACATTTCTGCCCATTTGTCAGAAGGGGCGAATGCAGACAGCGCGGCGTGTACACCTCTGCACATACTTAGCAAAAAGAAGGAATAACTGCAGTCTAACAACATATCTTTAGGAGGGTACCTCTCAACTTGTTCCCCTGTTGGGTGGGTGTGTACTACATACACGTAGGCTGTCTCCATTGGGGCATATCATGCTCACCATTATTACATACATGTGCACACGATTAAGCAAATCGCTAATTATCTCTTCAGCGAAATGGATAGTAAGCCGGCTGTTATATGGAGTAGCGGCTCGGTTCACCTTTGAAAAAAAGAACTCGCAGGGTGTGCTCCTACATTGAGCATTTCCCGTCACTGCGTAACTCGCGCAGAAGTCCTCTCATATATGCCACTTAGCTATCCCTTTTATCCACTCCTTCACTTTTACTGTGTGCACGGCGCGAAACAGTGTCACCTTGGTTGGGAATCATCATAAAGGAATGACAACTGCCATTGAGTGATGTTGGAACGAGCACGTTATTTTACGAAACCTCAGTCAGGACCATACTTCTAACCACATTTCGTTATGTTGTGGTTTGGCCCAATATTTGCTTGGTTCAGTTTTTTTCCCATCTGTCCTTGGCGAACATTTCCAAACGAGCGAAAAATGCGCATGTATGTATGGGAAGCCTTATGAAGAGGGGGGACAAACGGCAACCTTTTAAAGTTGCACATTTCGTAGCGGCTACCACACCAATGTGCGACGGAACTCCTTCCACGGGGTGCTTCATAAACGGTTGCTTTGGTTTCATTCTACCCCGCGTAGCCATCACCTTCATTACTTAGTACTATTTTAAACACAATTGGAGCGAACCAATTTGATGCGTCAAACTCAAAAACGCGGAAAAGAAAAATAAAGGCGAGTTGAAAAATACACCCCAGGGGGTAGAGGGGCATCACTATGCGCGCACACACAAATAGATGTACGTACATAACAGGCATTTCTTCAATGCATTTTCACTAAAAAAAAAATTATTTTAAATTCAAAAAGTAAACATATGAAAATTCAGTTTGCTCACTTATGCAACAACGCACTGTTGGTGAAAAGTGAAGCGGTTAATAATACACGCACAGGTTGGGATTTTTTTTTTTTTTTTGCTTTCCCCCTTTTGTGGGATTATTCTTCCAAATGGTTGAAAGATAAGCTTAAATGTCCAGAAATTTTAAGTATATGGCCTGCGAATGAAACGTAAAAAAGGGGTTGAAGCAACGGTGAAGGATTTGTCCATACACACACAGGAGAAAGCATAACAGCATTGTGCAAAAATGCCACTTTGAATTGGCAACTTATAAATGTGACTAGCCAAAATCATGAAAAAACGTATGAACAAAAAAAAAAAAAAAATAATAAAGTAATAAAAAAAAAACTCCTTTTTGCCTGAACCGTTCACGCAAAAGTACCTCTTTGATTAAGTAAGTTATCTCCGAAATGTCTTTGCATTTATTTATGTTCGATTTTATGTAAGACAGAATATGTTCGTCACAGGGGTTGATTTCCACTTGCGCGTTCTTTGACTGGTAATTGCTCACTTTGAATTGCATAACGTTGCGTATTGTCTGCAGAGGGGGAAAGGTAAATAGACTGTCATAAGGGGGAAGAAGAAAGAAAAAAAAAAAAAGCGCTTCACAATGAACAAAAAATAAATATACAAATGCATAATACCGTAAACTCGAAAATGATGTAGTGCTCCGTTTTTTCTACAATTTTGAGGGGTGACAACTGCGTTGTTTTGATGTTCCGTTCGACTGTCTTTATGCTGCAAAGGGAGGGGGGGTGATAATACAAAAGTAAACGTAGGGCATGTGCAAAGCAAGACACACGTGTGTGCTTATTTTTTTTTTCCTCTTTTGATCGACTCTCTTTTCTTACTGCTCCTCCAACAGTTTGATCCTTTCCTTGCAGTCCAGCGTATCCGAAAAGTTGATGTCGATTTCTTTGCGCTTCTTTTTGACATAGTTGTCGTATTTTTGTATTTTTTCGTTCAGCTGGGAGGGGGTGTAAAAGGGGGGAAATTTTCGAGTGAACTGCGACACAACTGCGACACAACTGCGCCACAATTGCGCCATAATAGCGCCATACTGGGTGAAAAACTCCCCACACTTCTCAGTACATGCCCTGACAGCAGCGTTTCGAGCCTCCATACCTTGTTGATATCCTTCTTAAGCTTGCTTAACGTTTCGTCCATTTCGTTATTCTTCGAGGGGACAGGAAATATGAAGCGAATGTAGTACTGTGTGGGTTGCCGATTTGTGCATGTTCATACACACATATGCATGGTGATGAGAAAGAACACCCATGTTATATGCCTCTCTGACAAAACGGTATCCATATGATGGAGAACACACTATTCATGCGCAGGCACACACACGTGGGGGCACATTTGCGATGCTCACCTTTTGCTTGTTCTTCTCGAACATCTCATCGTATTTTTCCACCTTGGCCTCCAGCTCCAGCTTCCTCACTCGTTCCTTTTCGAACTCGATTTTTTGGTTTCTTTCGGTTAGCCTGAAGAGGGGTGGAAGGCGGTCCAGATTGTGGCTATCGCACTGGACGAACTGCCGATGCGAAAAATTACGACACACAAAACGACATTCGCACGTCTGAGGACGACCCTACTTCAGCTTCAAGTTTTCCACGTGGTCCATAAAAAAAGAGTCCGCGGAGAAGAGGGTATTCACTGCCTCTGCGTGGGGGGAAAAGGAGCAGGGGGAAATTACTCGTCCATAAGAAAGGGAAGAAATGTGTCCTCATCAGGAGGGTAATCATGGGGGCGAAATTAATTTTTTTTTTTCCTTTTCTCTTTTTTTCCTTTTTTTGCCGCTCCTCCAACTGTTATGCCTACCTGAGGTGTTGTTAAAGAGCAGGTCGAGCAAATTCGAAATTTCATTTTCCAGCTGTTTCACTTGCGGCTTGTCGTTGTACTGCTTGCACTGTCGCACAAATTTCTCGTACGACTCGATTATTAAATCCTGGTCATTTTTACTTAAATTCATATGACCAAAATCGTTTATTTGTTTGATATAATTTAAAAATTCAAGACATAAGTTGTGTAAAGTTTTTATTAAATTGTCATCCACTTCGTCTTCCAAGTCATTTTTATTTTCTTTCAAATTTTGTATGAACAAAAAAATTTCATTAAATTTGTCATAAAAGGTGTAGAACAGATCGTTTTCTGAGTATTCCTCCTGGTTTGGGGCAGCCAAGCTGTAGTTTGCCTCCTGATTATTGTACGCCGCCAGGTTGTTCATTTGGCTGTTCTTCGTCACTGAGAGGTGCTCCATTTTAAGCGCTTCACGGGGGTATCAATGTGTGCGTAACTGCTTCCCACTTGGCGGTTTCTTGGCCGAACTGCTGCGTCTTCAGGAGGGGGCGCGGCTGGGACGCTCTACCGGTTTGGCTTCGCCGTGTGGTTTGCCTTTCTATGGCAGTTTATGGCAGTGTGTGGCAGTTTTTTTGTGAGAGCTCTTTTTATGGTATTTTTTATGAGAGCTTAATTTAAGATATATATATATTTTTCTTTTCTGGCTATGCGGACAATCTTGGCCATGGAACAAAGGGGCCGATACGTATGCACGTAAGCGAACGCGTAAGGGCACACAATTCGGTCTCCCGCGTGTCACTGCTTAAAGAACAACGGCTTCGCAATTCTGGCTACGTGGCGTACCCTTGTGTTCAGCTGGGCGCGCCAAACGTGTGTATGTGTGCGCCGGCGTACGCGCTTATGCATCCGTTTGGGTACCCGTTTGTTCATCCATATGTGTGCCCATTTGTGTACCCTTTTTTTTTCCCCTTTCGTGAGGATCCCGAAGAGACCACACAAACGCGACTGCGCAAAGGACGCAGGCAGGGGAGAACAAACTGAGGAACTCACTTTACGGCACACTTTTCCGTTGGAGTACTTACCCGATTGTTGACGCGTCGTATTAAAATGGCATCCCCCCAATGTTGTAATTGCGAACGAGGGATGCGGAAGGCATTCACTGGGACTCCTGTGCTCCTACTTCAGTCCATTCGTTCAATTCGCATACCCTCGCTGGTAAACTCGTATGCATTTGTCCAGCACACAATTCAAAAAACCTCGCACAGGAGCGCATAATTTCCCTCGCTCAATTTTGCACATGAACTCACCATCGAAAAAATTAAAAAAAAATAACAATGTCTCAAACAGGTAAAAATAAAATAAATAATTCTTACGAATGTAACAACAAATGGGAATAAACGTTTTCCAAGATTAAGAAAAATTGGCAAACTCAGAAAACGCGGCGTTTTTTTTTTTTTTTTTTTTTTTTCGCGCGAAGTATGCACAGATGAGGGGCGCAGTTTGAAGGTCGTATTGTTTGCTCCGTTTTGTGCAGTCCGTTTTGTATGTCCGCTTCGCTTTTCCGCTATGCCTCTTCCTTTTTCCCCTTCAAATGGGCACAGCAAACCTGTGACTGTGATCCTAAGCGCAGTTGCAGCCGTATCCTCATCGGAATGGCTCCCACCCCCCGTTGGCAGCGTCCCATTTGACGGCACCTACCTCCTGCACAAAAGAACCCCCTTCTGAATGACCACACCACTTTGTTAACAAAATGGGGAGGCACGCATGCCCATCAACGCCATCACCATCGCCATCGCCACCGCAGATCCATCCCTGCCGCTTTGCCAAAGGAGCCGCAAAAAACTGCTAACCAGGGAGCGGAGCATCCGAACGGCTGAACAAAACCTACGCGTGTACACATCCCCCCGAATTAGGCATAAACACAAAAGAATGAAAAAGAGCCGCCCACCCTTCCTTGTCATTAAAAGGCTATACACACGCAGTGGCGGATTGAGGAAACCGCAAAAAGTGACGAACGATCCCGAAAGCATTAATCGAAAAACGTACTGGTGCTTTGAACACAAACCTATTAAGAGGACGTTGGTCAATTTGATATACTCTCATAATGAATTGAAATTATTCTCCCGTTTTCTTAATCACCCCAATGGTACAACGGCGAGTTGGACGCGTGCACAGCGATCTGACATGCACACAGAATTTCGCTTCACGGGGTGTCTTTCCCCTGAGGTGTACACACTTTTATTTGTTTCTTATGGAGCCATTATTATTTGTCCTGCCTCCTTTGGGGGGTACCCATCACGTTGATTTTCCTTTCCCATTTCCCCACCCCCCTTCTCAGTGGGTACCTCCCTTGTACACGAGCTTTCCTTGGAAGGCCCCTACACGGGGTTCCTGCCTTCGAACGAGGCTCTGAAATTGATTAGCCCCGAGAGTTTAGCCAAATTGTATGAAGAAGGAGACAAGTTGATGGAATTCGTTTTGGGCCACTTCGCGAAGGACTTCTGGCTCTACAGGGACCTGTACGGGTCGTCCTACCAGCCCGTGAGTTGCATTTGTCTGTAATTGGGCTATTATGCCGCCATACCTCCGCTCATCTACCCCCCCTCACCAACACGCGCTCCCCCACCCCTTGCAGTGGCTCGTGTTCAACGAGAGGAGGGACGCCCCTGAGAAAATCACCAACTTAGTTAACAGAGACCTACTTGTAGAGATAACAGGAGAGTTTAAAAATTGCGACCACTCGATTTCCCTGAATGGAGCGAAGATCATCAGACCGAACATGAAGTGCCACAACGGAGTGGTGCACATTGTAGACAGGCCGATAATACAGAGGTAGTTTTGTGCGTGGGAACTCCCCGCGATGATTTTTTTTCCCCGCAAAGGGGGGAGAGAACCCATTTGGAGGGTTCACTTCGTTGAGGGGTCCTAAACATTGGAGTGGCCGCCAACATTGGAGTGGCCGCCAACATTGGAGGGGTCGTTGGAGGAATAAACTGTGCAGCCCACTTCACCTCACCTCACGTGTAAGCGCGCGCAAATGGGTGGCACTTTGCAGGCGGGACTTCCCAGGTGTTCACTTCCTCCTGTGCGGAGCCAGCGCGGCACAGAGAAAGCCACTGAAGGTGCTCCCGCCATTCGCCACTTCTTTATCAACGATTTAGTCATATAAACAGTCTGTTTAAGAAAGAACAAAAAAAAAAAAAAAAAAAAAAAACCAACATTGGCATCAGTTGTAGTAGCAGCAACAGGGGCAGTCGCCGTCGCAGTCTCAACTGCGTCGTGGCGCAGACGGCACCTCGCTAACACAGAAACATTATCACACGGATGGTGGAAAAAAAAACGCAAGTAATTTACGGTGCAGTTTAGGCTGGCCGTAATCCGTGCGACACAAAATTGGTGTACGTGTGCATCCGGGGGGGGGAATCTACACACACATACTTAAAAAAAAAAAGGGGGGTCCTCTATGGGCATTGCAATGATGTAGCGCTGATGGGGATGAAGAAAAAAAAAAGGTGGTCCCCAACGAGGAGGGGGAACGGACACAAATGCGCATCCCCAGGTTGTAGCCATAATCTTGATGTACCCGCGCAGTAGTTTGATCATGCCCTACGCGAAGGCCACTCACGAGACCTTCTGCCCAATCGACTTGAAGTACTCGCTGAGCACCGCGGTGGCCTCCCACTTGGTGACGCTTTTGATGAGCCTGATTTGGAACATGTTGGGCCATAGCTTGCCCGTCACGAGCAGGTTGGGCAGGTCCGCCTTGCTGCTCTGCGGGTCGATGGCTATTCCGTTGAGCACGGACTCCTTGTTCTTCTGGCCGTCCTGCTGGGGGGGGGGCAAATGGTGGGCATAAAAAATACACACCATATAGTGTAACAACGTGGCGGTCACACGAAACGTACCGCACATTTTCAACACCCTCCGCTGCCACTCCCACACTTACGTATCTGTCGCACTGCTCGACGAGGCCGGACAAGTTAATAATCTTCAGGCAGGTGCCCTTGGATATGTCAATCTCAAGGACCAGCTTGGTAAGGAAAACGTTGGCGTAGAGCGTCTTGGCCTGCACATGGTACTCCAGCTCGTTCACATGATAAATGGCGAAGCCCGCGCAGGTAATTTGGGTCTTCCCAGAGATGCTCAATTTTTTAGTGCTTAAAAAATCGTGGGGAATTTCAATTTCGTATAGATAGTCATCCCCAGTAGTCGTCCACAGCTTCTGATTGCGGGCAAAGTTTTCCGCCTTTAAATCTTCTACAGATTGTAGGAGATCTATGTTGGATGTCAGGCCATACCCATCCAACTCATGTTCAAATGAATGGTACAGCTCCATAGTGTCGTAGTCAAAAACGAGAATGACTTTCTCCTTATACGTTAGAGTTAGGATAAACTTCTTATACGTCATTGGCTCGACTACAACTGCCAAACCTTCTGCGAAGAGGTTACTTTTTAAATTGTTAAATCTTTTGGTTTTCCCCGAGGAAAGAGAAAACTCTCTGATGTAGCTAGCTCCATATAACCCCGAAGATTCGAGCAGTGTATCATTGTCTATAAAAAATAACCCTTGTGTGAATGGCGAATGCGCTTCATTGATTGGAATTACATTTGAACCAACATTTAATTGTTTGCCAATGGAAGGGTCGTGAATATGGCTGTACTTAAACACCACGTCGTATGTGTATACTCCAATTCCAAAGGGGAATTTCTCACTTGAATTCGAGTTACTAACAAAATGAAGGATTAACAAAACCGATGCTATGATTAGCAACACCACCACTACTGTCACCACCACCACCGTCTTCCTAAACAGCCTGCATAAAAACATCGTGGAGGGTTGTGTATGTTGTCCAGAGGAGGGGGAGGAAGGGAAACTCCCTTTGTGGGGGCTGGTTCACGGGTCTGCCGAGGGATTCGCAAACGTCCATGGGGCTCTGCCCCTACGTGTCCGCTTGTGCGCGGATGTGTGATCGCGCGTTGTGTGATCGCGCGTTGTGTAAACGCACGTTGTGTGAACGCACGTTGTGTGAACGCACGTTGTGTGAACGCACGTTGTGTGAATGCACGTTGTGTGAATGCACGTTGTGTGAATGCACGTTGTGTGAATATATTTATACACGCTCATGAGCGTACATATCTGCCGCGCGAAAAAAAAAAAAAAGGACAAGCAGTTTATGCAAAACGGAAAGGTGTCTCAAAACAGCTGTTCTTTTAACATCTCTCGCTCGAAAAAAAAAAAAAAAAAAAAAAAAATTCATATGAATGGCTATATATTCGCATCAATATACACTGTCTTATTCACCTTGCTGGCAATGAGGTGAGGGAAAAAATAATAATCGAAAAATGCAGCCTTGGAACGATTTTAAAACGTACACAATATATCATCTACGTATGTACGTTCGAGCGAAATTCATTAAACTGTTGCGCACATGTTTTGTCGATTTATTCTGTTTTTTTTTTTTTTTTTTTTTTTGACCAAACAGGCCCATTTATTCGAGCCGCCTGAACCGCGGCGTGGTCCGCTCGCGGAAAACTGCATGCGCAAAGGTACGAGCGAGAATATACACGTACATATACACATATATTAATACGCACGTGTGTACATACGTGCACGCTCCAACAACGTTGTACGCATGCTAGCACCAGGGGGCGGAGTCCCCCTCATGCGCATCCCCTCCAGTCGTAAGCGAGTGCCACGAGGGAGCCGCTACACGTAGACGCGAACAGGTCCCTTCCACAGCGCTGCGACGATCCCGCGACGATTCCGCGGTGATCCGCGGCACTGCCCACACCTCATCCCTTTAACCTTATATTTTTTCCGGGGGTGATCTTTCTTTTTCCGCCTATGGGGGGGGGCACTTTTCTCTTCGCGTGTTTTTTACTGGCCATACTTTTCTCTTCATTTTTTTTAATTTTACATTTAAGGGGGTTGCTGGCGCAGGAGGTCGTTCCCACGGGGGGTGCTCCGTTTGCGACTGCTCGGCAGTTTCTTTTGCAGCTTCTTTTGCAGCTTCTTTCGCCGCTCCTTTCGCCGCTCCTTTCGCGTGCTTCGCTGCTTTTTTTTTTTTTTTTTTCCGCCGAGTCGCCCTTTCCCGTCAGGCTTACTCACTTATGGCCTCACTGCCCAAGCAGGAAAAGGCTTCAATCGGACGGCGCGCTTTCAGCCGTTTCATTTGATCTGTTGTAAATTTCCGGAGAGGACGGCATCCCCCAGCCAGCACCCTTCGCAAGTACATAAACGTATGCACGTAATTATGTACGCATGTATGTGCGAACGTATACACACGTGCGTGTCTTTCAGTACCTGGCTCGCATTTTCTGTGTGCTCCATTCACGCACGGAATGGCGATAAAGGAAATGAAAGAACCATCAGACTGTGATGTAAATTAAAGGAGCCATGGTGAGGGAAACTTTTCCTCAGCAGGAAATGATCACATTTGAGGACCGCCATATACTATTAATGCATACCAATATGATGGGGCGCAGTCCCATTTGGAATATTCCTTCAACTTTTGAATTTTTTTTTTTTTTTTTTTTTTTCGGATAGCCTAACGTATCGTGTGTTGGGGGGATAAAAAAAAAAAAAAAAAGAGCTTTCTTTCGAGATAACAAAGTGGAAAATTAACCCAAGTGATGACTTATAGCAAAATTAAAAAAAAAAAAATGCCAATTTCGCATATGTACATTGAAAATGTAGCCAACGAGGGGGCTCACTTTTCGGAAGGAGGCACCGCGCGGAAAACAATCCGCCTCGCAGCGCTGAACTTAACGGACTGTCACACTTCCTCCCAAGTTAGCGAATTAAAAAAAAAAAAAAGCGAAATTGTAGCATCCTTAGCTGATCACCATGTGAATTAAAAGAAAAAAAAACGGAAAAGGCGCATTTCGTTGTCGCCTTCCTTCTTATGGTGTTATTTTTTCCCTAAAAAGCCGCTAACGTAGCCAACGTAGCGAACGCAGCAGGGTGAGGAAGGTGGATAATCAATCACATAATATACGTACCTACCTACTGCATGGGTGGGTATATACCGCGCGCCCGCATCGCTTCACCGCTCAGCCAAACTTGCAACTGCTTCCCCAAAGTTTGCCCACAAATGAATGGCTCTTCGGCTATCTTCGGCAATATTCGGAAATTTTCGGCAATCCGAAATTGCCAAATGGGTCAGAGGATATGCTTCCCCACCGTGGCAGCCATGTCACTCTGGAAAGGTACAATTGATGCAGTGTAGTGTACAGTGGGGTATGACATACCGTTGCCGCTCCCCATTTTGCTAGCGCGTGGCTATTTTTTTATTTACCCCCTACAGGATTGTATATATAGCCCGTTTGTTTTGTTGTGCATACAGGGGTGGCTGACTACTCCCTTCATGTGAGCGTTTTATTGCGGGCATATTTTGGCTGCTTAAAAATTGGCCTAAACGGATGGTTATTTTTTTTCTCCTTTTTTTTTTTTGGGCACTCCATTGCGCTTTTCTCGTAAAGCCCCTTATTTTTTGGAATTACTAAGGGGGGGAAAGTAATGCCGGCGGGGGGGAGAGGGCACCGCAACAGGCAAAGGTCGCCGAGTTGATTGCACAGCGGGGGGCGTTCTCACTGAAAGGGGGGCCCCACATGTGAAGAGGCACCCAGAAAAGCGTATACCAATGTATATATTATATATGTATGTATATATATGTAAATGTATGCGTAATTACCGTATGCCTTCCTCCACACCTGAGTTGGCATTTCGACCGGCAACTTCAACGGGATGGCTTCCTTTTTTTTACCCCTTGGGCAAATGCACAACAGGGAGGAAACCCCCAACCATATTATTGTGCAGCACAGCAGAGGTACCACTTTGTAGCCTTTTCTTTTGCCCCTCTATAAACACAATTTTGGTGAGCTTTCCACTTTTTCGTCGGGGCGGCGACATGTATACCCACGCAGGTATCAACTGCGAGGCGAAAAAATTTCCACGCAGCTAAGCAGCAACGCGAGCAGCGCGAACGGTCAATTAAAAAAAAAAAAACAATTAAGCAACACGCAACTGCGAACATTCCTGCGTATGAACTCCACAAAAAAAATTTAAAAAAAGGAACGATTCAAAAAGGGAACGAAATTTTTTTTTTCATTTCTGCTGAATCGCGTGAGAACAGCTATCGTAAGCAAAAACGCTCGTACTCGTATGCATCTTTTTTCTAAAGCATTAACGCAAACGTAAGAAAACGAATACCTGGCAGGCAGGGTTAAAAGGAGCGCAAACGCAAGTCGATAATTCTTCGCCTGCGTAAGAGGATACATACCATCCGCGCAACGTAGCAAGTAACGGCTTAACGAAGGTAGTTAAAATTAACACCCCAATTTTAACCATCCCAAGTGATATATAGCAAGCAACATGGAAGGTACTTTGCAATTGCTCTTTTTTGAAAAGGCGTTCCCATTTATGCCATCTTCCTCTGTGGCGTTTCATAATGTTTGCTAATAGAACGGGCGCGTCACTGCGCATGTACGTGCTTATGTGAATGAACTTTTGTGGATGTAAATCTGCTTGTTCGTATATGGGCATGCTCCTCGTGTACACCCTTACGCCGCACAAGCGGATGTAACGTGCCTGCTTGGGAAAATGGCTGAATACCTGCATTTGCTGCCGATTGACTTCCTCCCCAGCCGAGCTTTTTAGCAGCACGCCGAGGGGGCTACATCAAACGTACGCATGAACAGTGCCGCTAATGTTTTCTTTTTTCTTTCCACCTGATAGGAGATAGAGGAGGCTTTTCAAGAGGATTTGGAAGGGGCATGAGGGGCGCCAGAGGCGGCCGTGGCCGAGGACGAGGAAGAGGAAGGTAAGCCGCAATAAGAGAAGAGGGTTATGCGACGGAGCATGCACAAAATAAAGCGGCGCGCCCCACCTAGCCGCCTACATGCATGTGTTATGCGAACCCTGTTCCACCGCGCACGCGCACCTTTTCACCCCACCCGTTGTTGCCCCTTTGCAGAGGAAGAGGGTCCGCGGAAGACGACTTGAAGAACTGGGTACCCGTAACCAAGTTGGGACGTCTCGTCAAGGAAGGGAAAATTGTTTCCATCGAAGAAATTTATTTGCATTCCCTGCCCATTAAGGAGTATCAAATTATTGATTACTTCTTTCAGCCAGGAGAATGTGCTCACCCTTTGAAGGATGATGTGGTAAAAATTATGCCTGTACAGAAACAAACGCGTGCCGGACAGCGAACGAGATTTAAGGCATTTGTGGCCATTGGGGATGGAAATGGTCATTGTGGCTTAGGGGTAAAGTGCGCAAAGGAAGTGGCAACCGCCATTAGAGGTGCAATCATTGCTGCTAAGTTGTCCCTAATTCCGGTGAGAAGAGGATACTGGGGAAACAAAATCGGAGACCCCCACACGGTGCCAATGAAGGTTTCGGGAAAATGTGGTAGTGTTCGTATTCGCTTGGTGCCAGCTCCAAGGGGTACGCAGATCGTGGGTGCGCCAACGACGAAGAAGATGCTTAACTTTGCGGGCATTAAGGATTGCTTCTCCTCGTCTTGTGGAAAGACCAAAACGAGGGGCAACTTTTTAAGGGTAAGAATGGGGAAAACTTAAATAGGCAAACAGGGACGACGCACCACATTGTTGTGTTAATGGTCCACATAGCATACGCCCATGTAATTGCCTCTAATGCCCCCCCTCCTCATGTATCTCCCCTTTTCTTTTCCTTTTTTCCATTCTTGTAGGCCATTTTCAACGCCTTGAGCAAAACATACGGCTACTTAACTCCGGACCTATGGAAGGTAACCAAATTTGACAAGTCTCCCTATGAAGAATGGTCAGATTTTTTGGAGACCTACCAAAACATGAAAATCCAGAAGCAGACGCCCTAAACGGTTTGAAGGTACAAACATGCAGGTAGAAAGAATTGCCCAGTCGCTTTATTACCCAAAAGTTGCATTTCTGCGGAAAGCTTGCGCTTTTTAAGTGCAAAGAATGAAAAAGCGAAACCTTTGCTTATGCTATGGTGCGACTTCTGCTACGCCATTTTTTATTTTTTTCATATCACTTGTTTTTACCCAAACGAATGTTGCTTATTTTAAATTTTCATATTAAAAAGAAAAAAAATTGTGCAGGCGGATTTTTTTTTTTTTTTTTTAATAAACCAAAATGAAATAAAGCAAACATAGCAGTTCAAATTTTATGGTGATATATTTAAAAGGGTTTTATTTACGGAGGCACTTTTTACGCGGCAGAGTGGGAAGGAAATTTGGACGAAAGGGCCAAAATGTGCGTAAGCTTTTTTCTCCCCCTGTTTTGTTTCCATTACTCCGTGGAAGGATACGCCCCATGTGGAGTTTTACACTCCCCTTTTTGCAACATTTGCGGTTGAAGTATAGAGGGGAAATTTCACACAAATGTGTTAGCACATAAACGATGTTTCTTTTTAAAAAAAAAAAAATTGCAAACAGGTTGACTTGTTGCCCATATATCTGCTCAACCGATGCAGCAGCTTTGAAAAAATGTGAGTCAAATAACCGTCCACTTTGCTAAATGCAGAATGTGGGGGGAAAATATCCCGTCACACATTAACGACATAGTGGGATATGCCACATGAACGGGGGGCACTTTTAAAATGACTATTGTGTGGGGGGAAGCACTCCAACTGAATTGAACTCATCCGTAAGGGTTAAGTCCTTCCTGGGTGTTATCATCAAAATGTGTTTTTTTTTTTTTCTTCTTTTTTTTTAACCATGCGCCTCCTCAACACGTGGTTAACTTCCGCGGAACGTCATTCAGCAGCTTGCTTTCGAACCAGCTCTTCCCCGAGTTTTCGATATCCTCTTGGTACGTTTGTCTGCAAGTGGGGGGTTAAACGGGGGCGGCGTGAGGGAAAATGAGGGCAAACGGGAACAGTTGCGGGAAAATGGGAACAGTTGCAAGAAAGTGGCAACAGCTGCGCACCACTGCGGTCACTGCGCACAGCGGACACTCTTACCTAAAGTGAGCGGCCACCTTCTTCTCCTTTTCCTTCATTTTCTGATTCATCTGTTTTATCCTTCTCTTTAACAGCTCCTTAAACGAGTCTATCGCGGAAAAGAAAAAAAAAAAAAAAAAGGAATAAAAAGGGAATAAATATTATGAACAGGCAATGTAAAAAAAAAAAAAAAATGTGCTACGCGTTTGCATTCCTCATTGTATACACGCCTATCCCCCATGGGCAAAAATCCTTTAACACATAATTTGGCGCAACCATTACGATAAAAGAGTAAAAGCGCGTTGTTATTTCTCGCAGCTGGAGGTCTTTTTTTTGTTCTTTTTTTTTTTTCCTATTTTACCTGTTTGGTTTTCTCCCTCATCGGTCGTTTTTTCATTTTCTATGCTTAACTCGAACGGCTTTATTGCTTCCTTGGTTTTAAAGGGGTTAAAGCTCAGTCGGTCTTCCTCCTCTTGGCTAACGACGTTTTGTTCTCTGCTTCTTTTTTTGGTTGTGCCATTTTGGGGGCCCTTCTCCTTTGCGATTGTTTTCTTTTTGGTCCTTTTCAACGCCATTCTGAATTTGATTAAGCTTCTGGCAGGGCAGCTAAACAAAGTGAAGTCATTTTTCCTTCTCGTCCTTTTGCGGGCGCGCTGTTCGTTTTTGCATACGTACGGTAAGGGTTAAGTAGATAAGCGTAATATAGTATTGTCACTATGAGGGAATGGTTTGCGACGTGCCTACTGACCTGGCGAGGATAAACTTCCCCTTTTCGTGCCTCCTCAAATTACCGCCAGAACACCGCAGCGACGTTTTTTCGGGCAATTTTTTATTTCCAATTTGCGGGATGGAAAAAAAAAAAAAAAAGAACATATCAACATATGAACATATGAACGTATGAACAATGCTTTGCTAGCAATTTATAGCGCACAAAAAAAAAAAAAAAAAAATTCCCCTCAAAATAGTGCAGGCGCCAAATTGTTTTGCCATGTCCGTATGGTTTTGCTTACATCGATTAGCGCTCGCGTATTGTACTTCCGGCAGTCTGCATTTGGAGAATTTTTTACCGTTTTGGTCCCTCCTCACATTTGCGTTCTCCTCCTTGGCTTTTCCCCCCTCGCGTGACTTTATATGTTAACATTTTTGCGTACTTCCTCGGGAATTACTATTTTGCATCCATTTTTATGTTCCCATTCTCCGTCGGTTTTTCTCCCCGCCGCGAGCCATTTGAACAATTTTTCGGCACAGTTTAGCCCTCTTTGTGCGGTCGAACGTATGCAACGCCTCCCCCACCGTTCTTCCCCACCAATAGAATTGCAACGTTGCGCTAAGGACGAATTCACCATGCGAGGGAAACCCGAATGCAGGCGTGCCGAAACAGAGTGACAACCCCGCGACTGCCACTTGAACGGAAGAGCGCAAAATGGGGGAGCCACAGGAACCCCTGAAGTTCTCCGACTTCACCCTGTCCAAATATGGCAACAAGCGAATCAGGATAAACAAACCGGATGGAGATGTGAAATATTTGATTTCCCGTTTTACGGACAATCGGGAGATTAGCAAGTTGGCCGGCCCGGTGACGTTCATCGTAAGGGGGGCAGCGGTTGGCCGCGCCCCAGGTTAAACCTGGGCTGGACGGCTAGCCAGAAATGCAGCGCACACGGCGAAGTGCACACTTCACAGTTTGCACTCCACACGTTTCGCTCTTTCCCCCCCTTTTTCCCTTCCCCCCCCCGCGCCAGTCCAAAGACCAGCATGGCGAAAGCCCCGCGCCGAACGACAAAAACAACAACGCCTTCTATTGGCTGCTAAAAAACCCGTCGAGCGAAAAGGCAAAGCCAAATCACAAGCCGTACATGTCCAAAAAGTGCAACATGGACACGGATGTATTTTTTGTGCTAATGGAAAATGAAGAGTACTCGGATATTTACCCCATCTCCAGTTGGCACGTCTTCGAACCGGACCTGTCGGCCAAAACGTTGAGCAAGTTTAACGTAGATAATAACCCGGAAGAAAAGCTAAAAGCAGAACAGAACAACAGAAGGTTAGATGACATTATTGAAAGGCTAAAAAATAAAGAAGAAGTTATGAAGGTAAATTCCAAAGTGAGAGAAGAAGGAAATAAAAAAAAAAAAAAAAAAAAAAAAATTATAAATTCAGACTCATCTTATTCATCCGATGAAGATGACGATTTAGGGTTAAAAAGACAAGAAAAAAAAAGATTAAAAAATTTATACAAATTAAGAATGAGAGAAAATCAGGACGAAATTGATTACGTCGATTCTGCTCTCTCCATCACGGCCTTAAGAAAAAGTAAAGTCAACTGGGATTACAGCAATGATGGGAAGAAAAGCGATGATGAAGATATAAATATGGAGGACTCTGGGCAGGAAGAATTTGATGATGATGACAATAATGATGAAAATGAAGATTCGGAAAACAACTCAGATAATGACCTCTCTCGATTGACGACTTACGGACAGACTATGAAGTCTCTGCTGAAGCAACAAGTGCATGATGAGGAGGATGATGAACTGAAGCAGTACTCCGATGATGATGAGGATGATGAGGATGACGACGATGAAGAGGAGGAGGAGGAAGATGGAGAGGAAGAGGAGAATGACAAAGCTGATGACGGAACTGTAAACATGGCCAAGAAAAATCTAGCCGCCAAAAAAAGAATGCTAAAAAGAGAGGCACAGAAGAAGGTCAAAAAAGGTGGTGCCACGAACAGGCCGCAAAAGGATAAGCGCCACGTACAAGAGGATGACGAGGAGGAGGACGACGATGAGGAGGACGATGAGGAGGACGATGAGGAGGATGAAGACGATTACCAGGGGGACAAAAAAATCTCCCCAAACAAAAAGCAACCCCTGCAGAATGCCAAAACTAACAGCATCAACGAATTCATTAAGGAAAAAATTAAAAACAAGGAACTACAAATAAAGGAAGAAAACTGCGCGAAAATTTTACTAAAGCTGATTGAAAAAAACAATGGCAGGATGGACATCTTGACTCTCCTAGACGTTTTAAACATAAAGGAAAAAAACCAGAGCTTCCTAATCGTCCAGAAGTGCATAAAAAACCTGTGCAACATTAGCTCGCAGACGGTTAACAACAAGAAGGTGAAGATGGTATCCGTGAAGCCGAGGTTTGCCCCCAAGAAGTAGCTGCTTCACGCGGTGACGTGGGTGGGCAGCCAGCCGATTGGCCCTCGTCTCCGCTCGGACGCCCCGTCCTAGCAATGCACCTGCGTGTGCAAGTATATATGTGTGTACAGCGGCATGATGAGGCGTGCCCCCTGCAGAGTTGCGCAAAAATTTGATCACCCGGCCCGCGTTTTTTCGCGCTACGTGATAGTAATAATTTGCGAAAAAAAAATTTTTTTTTGTATCACTCCAAAAGAATACTTCTTTTTTTTTTCCAAAAAATTGGAGAATAAACCTTTTAGCTTTCCCATTCTGTGCAGTGTGCACATGGCAGGGAAACCGCATGGCGGAGGGCTTCCCCCACCAGCGTAAAAGGACAAACCGCCGTCCAACTGTTAACCCTTTTCTGCGACCCCGTGTTTGTGTTCAGCATATGGTTAGGTGTATGATGGGCCCGCAGTCCACCTCTGCCATTCTCTTACGTGTGTATTCCCAGTTGAGAAGTTACTCCGCCGGTTGTTAATGCTAAGCGGTTCACAGGTGCTCAATATGCTAGTCCGCTTTTGTAGGAGGGGGACCTCCAAATGAGCTGCACAACCCCATGACAGGGGTGAGCAAAACGGAAAAAAGGGGAAGCATACCGCTTGGAGATTTATCCCCTTTCGCAGGAAAAATCACCATTCATTTATGCCTCTTCCAATTGGAGCGTTAACGCGAAGGGGGTAGTTCCTCACCCGCCGTAGCGCAACCGCTTGTTCATATGCGCGTCATCACTATGGCATCGCTTTCTTTTTCGCGCGGTGCTCGGAATGTCCCCCCCGAGGGCGCCTTCACACATCGTTCCTTCTGCATGAGCATTTAAAAAAAAAAAAAAAAAAAAAAATCCCCTACAGGGTGCACACTTTTTAGCCATTTTGTTTTCCTCCCTATTGGACCCATTTTAGGCGAGTCACCCCAAGCAGGTAATCCACCTGTGAACGACCAACTTTCACATTTTTTCTTCTTTTTTTTTGGCCCATATGAGATAGCCCTGCTCTGCTACTTGAGCAAGGCAAGCCGCAACGCTCCCCCATCGTCTTACAAGCAGCAAACATGGCAGCAAGAAACCCGGGGCCCTACCTGAACCAAGTGCCACTGGGCTTCCCCAGTTACAACAGGAAAGTGTTCAGGGACATTCTGGCGAGGCGCGCCTTCATGGAGTCCGAAGTCAACACGCGGGTTTACAAAAATGTGTTTGACAACCTGGGATTTAAGGGGCAAATAAGGGTCAACAACAAGGTAGGCGCGGCAGAGGAGCAGCAGTTGCGTGGAAGAAGCGCCGATTTGCAAGTGCAGCTCCCCCGCACGGGTGTCTTAAACCGACCGGCTAACAACCACAAACGCAGGGCTCATCATGCATGGCCCCCTTTTGTTGGAAAATTCACCCCATTCTGCACTTGCATACCTTGCTTCGTTTAATTTATCCCGCATGTATTTGTTGCACCTTTTTTTCGCCGCCACCCCCAGGTCGGAGTTAACCGGATACGCATGAGGTGCATACAAGGCGGGTACTCTAGAGGAATTTACAAATTCACGAGGATGGCGAAAATGGCTTTTTTTCAAACGGCAAGAGAAGGGTGGTTAAAAAAGTATGGCTATCGACCTGACCTGTTCAGGTAAAAACGGGGGAGAAAAAGTCACGTCTTCCTCTCGCACGAAAGGGGTTATTACTACGCCAAAAGGGGCACCTTAAAAAAGGCGTGATGCTTCGCACACACAGGTGTTTGCACTTATGCGTTACTTTATTTTTGGCAAGAGAGAAACTCGGCTAGGCGCGCTTTTTCTCCCCGTCCATGTTTTTCACCGATGGTTAGGCGAACTCAATTTGGAAGTACGCACGTTGTTGGCATCCAGTGGGGGGCAACGTAAAAAAAAAAAAAAACACAAAACAGAAAATAACATAGTACGGTATAGCATAGCACTGATTAACACAACGTAGCGTAGCTTAACATATTCAAACGAATGGAAGACGCCCACTACCAGCGCTCACCCTGGAGACAAACACTTCGCCTCGCTAACCCCTTGGAGAAACGACTTTTCATTTCCCCATACCCCGTACCGTTGGTTGAGGCTCCTCACGAATTCGATCAGGCTTGGCTGTGAGAGCAGCGCACGCTGCAGGTCCTCGTTGACTGCAGTGGGGAACAGGCGCCAAGTAAAGGCAGATTCACACACAAGGGGGGAAGCTCAAATGAAGGAGATTTGCACCAAAAGGAGGGGGCCCACGTGAGGGGAGCTCCGCACAAAATGGGCGAAGAAATGAACCCCGCTCGCCCCTCATCACCATTTTCCTTTATCGATCTTTTTCAAACTCGCCGAATGGTGCAATGTGGGGGGAACTTTTTCGTGCCCCCCCCTTCTGGCACTCTTAACGAAAGGTTGCCTTTAAAACCTCGCCTCGCTTACATTTCGACGGAAGGGAGTAAAGTATAGACAGAATGGAAAAGCACAAGCAGTCGAAGTAGCAGACGTCGCGTCCTTCCCCAGTGGAATTGTCGCCACTGCATAGGACCTCCTCCAAGATGCTTAAAATTTTCTTCAGCCTGGTTATATTCTGCAAAAAAAAAGGGGGGAAAAATCCACGCGATGTTTACACTTCACTTTTTTTTGCATCTCTCCCCAAACATTATCCTCATTTAGTGTGGCGGGCTGACCAAATTGTGGTTATCCAGCCCAGTCATTTGGCACTTTTCGTAGTTTTCCCGTCTTAGTCTTCTGCGAAAGAGAAAAAAAAATTAAGCAGCCGTTAATGCATTTTTCGGAACACACACGTGCAGATTTGTTACGTCTGTGCACGTCTGTTCAGCCGAGTGAGAAGCTGCCACACATGATCCAACTGCTTTACCTCGTCAGATAAATATAGTACAAACAGAAGAACCTATCTTTGTAAATCTTTTTGGTAAAGTTGTGGTAAATCTCGTCATCCACCCAAAGGAAGTACTCCTGCGAAGGGTGCATTGCGAGAGGGGGGTACTGAAAAAATCTGGAAAAGGGGGAGGGGAAAATATCTTCCATAAAAATGGCCCCCTCGCCACAGAGCTAAATGGGTAGACGTACCAAAATTGCCTTCAGCTCGTTTACTACACCAAAGTAGGGTTCATACGCAATCGAGTCAAACAGGTAAACCTGAAAGGGGGGGAGATAGATATACAGATAGAAAGACAGATCGGGTTTAATAGCATACACTTCGGATGAGGAGGGGCAAAAGAAAACAGAACACTTCTACATTCGCGCATGCGGTGAGCCCCTCTCTGCAGGCTGCATAAACGGCATCCCACTCAAATACATTTTAACATTTTTCATGTAGTCGATAATTTCTTCTCCAAAGAGGATATTCCCCTCCAGTGTGTTAAAGGCGTAGGGGTAAGACCCATAACTGCTGAAGGGGTGTGCCTCCCCCACCAGGTGAACGAAAGGGCAATTTAAAACAGTTTTCAAAAAAAGCAGTTGGACGGTTAAGCAGTCTATAAAAAATTCACCAACACCTTTTATAGAACAGTGGTGGTAATGAACGATCAACTTTTGGGGAATATGAACCATCCTTCTTTTCTGCTCAGCGTATCTGCTTTTTTTTTTTTTTTTTTTTTCTCAAATATTTTCCACGCTTTAGGATGTTCACGGGTGGAAAAAAAGTTAAAACATCATGTCATAGTAACTACACTCCTTTTTTTTTTTAATACTTCAAAGAGTTCGGTTTTCAAAACGGGTGTGGCGCATCAAATAGGCGTACATTTTGCTGAACATGCTGTTAAGTCCACGTGAGGGAATGATACAATCACACAGGGAGTGCAGCAGTGCGGTTTATCTTTCTCTTGTTTAACCCTCCACGGATGCCCATTTAGCGTATCTTTTATCACACTTTTTTTTGACGTTTTTCCAAGGGGAGGCAGTTTATTTATGTCCCTTTTGTGAAAAATGCGACGGAAGAGGGGGGTGGCGGAACGTACACTGGGATGAATCTTTTTCTAAAAGGGGGTCTCAAGTCAGATAAGGAGGCGAAAAAAAAAAAAAAAAAAAAAATCGCTAAGTGTTATATACCAATAAATAAAAAAAGGATAAAATTTGAACCCTCTTATGTCACATTTTGAGAAAAAAAAAAACTCGAATTTTTAAACATCACTCTGGCAGGAAATACGACGCCCCCCTTTTTCTAATCTTCCCCAATGCAACACTTTTTTAGCCCCCTAAATTACCCCCAACTGGGAAAAAAAATCGAAAGGCATTTACCAAATGCGTAATAAAAGCGATATGTGTATGATTTCCAGGGCTTCGTCTTTATATGTACACCGTCCATCACTCATTTGCGATGTTAAAAAGCGTATAGGAAGTTTTCCTTGTGCGGCGGCGCCGACCCAAAATTGTGAACGCGAAATCGGCGAACTGCGGATAGAGTCACCGTATGTTTTAAATAACTCCGTTTTGCTCATCTACACACGTTTCTCATTTTGGTGGGAGGGCCCTTCCCTTTTCATTTTAATTTTGTATAACGGAATAAATGTGAAAGGGGTAGACATGAACATATGAGCTGTGTCACCATGATGCCACTCCCTTACCAAACGTGAGTACACCTTATCCGGGGGACTCTTCCACTTAGTCACCACCCATTTAGCAGTAAGCGGGTTACCCCTTTTTATCACCCCAATTGTGTGCCTTTTTTTTTTTCCCAACTTTTTACCTACTAAGTGGGAGAATAGGAAATATTCACCACGGAAAACTCACATGCGCGAATTTATCCAAAATGTCTTTTTAAAGTATCGTAGTGAGTAGCAAATAGGTAGACTATGCTCTTGACACACACAAAATGGTGCCCCCCTGTTGGGTTTTAATGGCTACCCCTTTGTCACACACACAGAAGGAAGAAAAAAAAAAAAAAAAAAAAAAAGCTATTTATTTGGCTTCTTTACAAACAGGCAAGGTGAAAAAAAAAAATTAAGTCGCTTTCCAAATTTCTTTTTGGCTGTTTATACCCCGTGCACACGCCGTATGTTCCATTTTGGCTGTTTGGAAAAAAAAAAAAAAAATAAACGCAACAAAATAGCTAGAAAAAAATATGAACGTTCAGGTAAACCCATTCGTTATGTTCCAACTCGACTGTTACGAATGTGTCTATTTTTTCAAGTCGACTAGCACAGCAGATCAAAAAATACAACCCCACGTTTTGCAAAATATATGCTGTTTTGAGTTGTTCTTTTAAGTTGTTATTTTACGGCTGTTCTAATTTTTGCTCTGAGCGCATAATTACCGAGATGCATTTACACCTGTTGACTCCTTACGCATGTACATCTTCTTTGAGGCGTTCTTTTTAACTCCCACGTAGAGGACTTCCCCTTCAATTTCGCCTTCTACCGCTGTGGAGTGAAGAAGCGTCGCCCTTATCCTCTCCCCTCCCACAGAGCAGCAACAATAACAACATCGCAGCTACAACGGCGCATCCACAACAATCATAAGATAACGAAAAAACTGTCCCTCCTCGGTGCCGCACTCCCATTTTTACCACCTTTTCGACCGCCAAGATGAACTTGTTCAGGAAGTCTATATGCTCAGTTTGCAACTCCTGCAAATGCTGCTGCGGTAAGGATAGCAACTTAGCAGACGGGGAGGCGTCCCAACGACTCGCCTCACGGCCCATCTGTGTGTTCGTCCGTCTGCATGTATTAGTGTGCAACTTCTCCGCTTGCATGTGTGTACATATGTATATATATATATACATATGTGCTATCGCGAGCGCTCCTTTGCCTTGGCCGCCCGATGAACACCCAGCCCCGCCGTGTGTGCATACCCTCCACCCACCTTAATTTCCCATCAGAAAAGGAAGAAATAAAAATCACTGAGAGGACCTACACGTACAACGAACTGGACGCACTCCGCAGTAAGGAGGAACCCACCACTTTCCCCTGCATACCAACGGAACGCATCGTATTAAATTCTTTCGACAATCCTCCTCTGTACTACCATCAGATAGATAGCGAGTTTTACGCAAAGGACATTCTGTACGACGTGCCCCTCATAAGTTACGCGCAGGGGCCCTTCTACGAAAAGATGCCTGACTTAAGAGATAATCAAAAGTATCAATTGCCGACCATCAGTTATGTGTCCGATCCGGTGTACCTCCGACGGAGGCAGAAGTGCGCCCTGTCTGACATTACAAAATCGGTTTGTTGCAACTCTTGCGAGTGTAAGTGCAGTTAAGCAGCACATGTGCGTTTGCACTTCCTTTTGCAAGAAGTAGCAAAAGGGGGGTCTCTTTTGTGCACCTGACTGGGTTTACGCAGCATGTCTAGCACACCGCCTGCCATTATTTTGCTTCTTTGCATGTTTGTTTGCTTTTTTTTTTTTTTTTTTTTCTTTACCAACCTCGAGCCACCCGCAAAATAAACAAATTGATGAGTTACAAAATAGTTAACAAAAGAAAAAAACACTAACAAGTGGTGGAAAGCACACCCACGGGAAGATCCACACATGGGGGGAAATACCCATTCGGGAGGTGCTCCCCACGAGAGCACTGATATGGTCTTTAGTCCACCACGTCAGGCACTATTGAGAAGGTTTCCCCTCTTCAGTTCATGTCCACAGCCTGCTATATCGAAATATTTTACTCTAAAAAAAAAAAAAAAAAAAAAAGGGAGGGGAAAAAAAAGTTATAGTAGAAAAATGGGAATGCAAAAAGGGGAAGAGGTGACTACAAAAAAAAAAGACCTCCTTATGAACTTATATTTTCGTAAATTCGCATTCCTGTGAGGGATACTTGACAGAGGCATGCTTGATGAACTCGCAACTCGTGCACATCACTTTCCCGTAGGTGTCTCCGACCCAACCACAGCCTGTTGCGAAAGGGGGGCAACCGCCGCTCGAGCATCAAAGTGGGGGGGTGCACACGTACAAGCGTGCAAATGTACACATATATATGCACACACTGGGGATGCTACCCACGGAGGGCACTGCCTCGTAAGCGGTCAATTTTTAAAAGCTCCCACTTCGGATGTGTGAAGGCATGTGTAGACCCCACTGGGAGCGTTAAATGCAAAATGAAAAAAGGGACGAGTGGAGGCTCAGACATACCTGTGCTTGGATTGCTGCAGTCGCAGAGTCTGCAGTATACGCTGTCGCTGGGGTCATTCCCCCTCATCGTGCGTTGGAAATTATTTTCGCAGCCTGTAAAAAGGATGTCGGCGCGGGAAAAGGGGAGAGGAAAATGGTGGCAGAGGTGGTAGTGGAGGCTACAGTGGAAACGGAGGCAACAGTGACAACAACAGACTCAGCGACAGCGACACCGAAATGCGACCGCGACGGCGGGAACTCCTCTGGGGGACCATCTCGCGTGGGGCGGCAGCATCTCCCGCACAGGTCAGTTGTGCACATGTGGCACAGTCCTACGTCGCGGCTCGTAGCGAAAAACAAGGCGGTGAGCGTGAGCAAAAGCATTCGCTTCATTTTGAGCCGTCAGTTTTGGGGGTCAAATTTGACTTGGGAAGTGTATCGCTAAAGCGGGAGCGAGGAAAAAGGGCCACCCTTAGGAGGAGCACGCATCTGAATTAGCAGACCAGTATATATATATGTGTGTGTTTGTATGCGTGGGCAACTGCGCTGTGTCTACTTTGGCGTGGAATGTGTTCGCAATGGCACAGCTAATCGTACAGCTAATTGCACAACTGCCCTTCAAGAAAAAAAAAAAAATGCCCGCGCTTGTGTGTACCCACCTTTGCAACGAATTTAAATAGCTTTTTTTTTTTTTTTTTTTTTTTTCTGGCCAACACTGCATAATAAAAGTGTGTATGCACATTAGTGAGGACCCGCGAGTTGGCAGTTTTGCCTAATTTTTCTTCTGAGCAAATGCTACGCCATTTTTTTTTTGCAAAACGCCTCCACTTGAACTATGCTGAGGGCATGATTATTCCTCACTAAATGGGTGATGCGAAAAAACCACGAGGGGGACATCCAAAATGCTGCTCACCATTTCGTACGTGCAATGTAGATCCACTGTTGTGAAGACCATATGGGATGTACCATCTCGGCCGGGGGAAAAAAACAACGGCGCGGGGAAGAAGAGGCCTGCCCCTTTTTGGAAGGCTACTCGAAGTGGACACGCGGGGGGGTCAGGAGTAACGCAATATGGAAGTAGAAACTTGCTCGCATAATCGTATACACCACGCGGTGTGCAATTGAAAGTACGGGGAGGGTAAGTTTCCCCTTCGCATTAGCTGCCCCTCCACGCCATACACGCGAACGTACACATTGCATGTTTTTTTTTTTTCTTTTTTTTCACAAAGGGGTGAATAATTCTCACATATCGAAAGTTGCATTTAAAAGGGAAAAAAAAAAAAAAAAAAAAAAAAAAATTCACATGAATGGCGCGTTGCCATGAAAAAAAGGAGGGGGAGGGAATCCTATCCCCCAATTGGAGCCGCGGATATAAATCACATCAGATGGGGCGAATTCCCCACGGTGATCAAAGACACAGATGGATGAGCCTTCACCGACGCGTCGCAGTGGGGTTACACACTCGCTGGGTTAGGCGGTTTCTATCCTGAAATATATATATATATATATGTGTGTGTGGGGGTCCCCTCAGAGGTAGGCGCGGCCCCGTGTGAGGTTCCAATACTTGACAAACTTCTCCAGCAAGTCCGCTTTCACATTCACGAGGGTGCCGCCCGTGGGCTTCATGAGGCCCATGAGGCTCCTCAAGTAGTGCACAAGCTCATCGCAGTGGGAGAAGTCAAATTCGCGTAACGATTCGGCAATGTCCTTTTCGCTCAGCCACACAATTTTAATTTTATTATATATATTAAAACAGAGAAGGATGATATGAAGGACGGGATTGAAAACGGTATGAGGAGAGGTGTAGAAGAGACTCCACTTCTTGGGAATTAAACTTGTTTCGTAAGTAAAAGCGATCAAATTGCATTTATTTTTAATAACATATTCTGAGTGTGTAAAAATTTCATTTTTCCAAAGGAGAATACAGGAGCCGTTGCTTTTCATTCCCTCTGGAAATATAACAACTGATTTTATTTTTTTATTCTTCGCGAAGACATGTACTTGTTCCAGATTTTTAAATTCTCCTTTTTTGTTTGGAAGGGAAAATTGCAGAGATAGCTTTATTAAGTCAAAAAAAAAAACGGGGGAGAGACTTCCATTTTTGTTAATAATAACAAACAGCGGATTGAGACGATATGCTAAATATAAAATGTCCACGAAGGAGGTGAAGTTGGAGAGATATATGTGGCCATAGTCATCATAACTGAAGGGGATCTTCTTCTTCATACATTTTATTTTCACTCTCTTATGGCTAGCATACTCCTCATCCATGTAGAAGAAGCCCAAATAAAACAGCAACAGCCGGCAGTAAATGCCCTGTATTATTTGGTAGAAAAAATCCTTAACGCATTGGAATATGAAGAGGTTCACTAGACTGTTTAGGAAGATCATAAAAATCAACGTCAGGGAGAGGAAGCAGAAGCGGCACAGCACCAGTGGGAAGAGCAGAAACTTTAGAAGCTTCTCGTGGACGCTCAATTTGTTATTCACCCATACGGGCAAAAATGGGTTTATTCCTGTGGCTGCGTCTGCGAACTCGCGGTACTTTTCCATTTTTCCACATCTTTCGTTCGCCCGCCTCCTGCCGCTTCGCCGATCGGATGCGCGTATGCACAGGTGCGCGTCTCCTATCCAGTTCTGCTGCCCCTCCCCGAGTGGGACTCAGCTGCGGAAGCGCACGTCGTACCATGCGGTTCTGTCCTCCCCAGATTTGGCGCTCACCGGCGAGCCCCCGCGATGAAGCGGCGCCCGAGGCGTACGCGCGTTAATGAAGTGGGAATGGGAGCCCCCCTCCTGTGGAGTCTGAAGGGGGAACCATTTAGGAAAAAGTCTCTCTGCCCTCCCCAAAAAAAAAGATGTCCTTCCTATCCCTTCTACTTTATATCTCCTTCTCTTCCCTTCTACTATTTATTTTACTGCTTCTTATCTCCCCCTTTTTAGTGGAGCTCCCCTCACAAAGTCAACTTCACTTTCACCTCAAAATTCTGAGAGCACATGTGACTGCGCCTTGGCCTCTTACATGGCCCATAACCTGCGATGCGATTTTTCTTGCCCGGCTCGAGTTTCTTCCTTCCCCCGTGTTTTGTGCAAAAGTCACCTCTTTTGATGCAATTTTGCCAATTCCCTCCCACATACAAATGCGCGTGTGCCTCGTACTGCTACATGTAAGTATTATCTGTACATCAAACTGGATCGCGTGCGTTTTTTTTTTTTTTTTGCAAAAGATTTTCCTTGCGTAGGAAGGGAAAAGATATCTTTTGTTAATTTATTTTTTTTTTTCCCACCTTTCTTCCGCATTATCGTCATATTTTTATGCCCCATTTCGGATTTTTTTTTTTTTTTTTTTTTTTTTTTTGGAAGCTTTCGTTGGCAATAAATCCCCCACAGGGTAGTACATAACACTTCAACAGTGGGGGGGAGAGGGGTACCTGTGCGGGCTTATCCACACGCTTATGCGCATGCAATATGTAGCAATTATTTTGTGCCAACTTTTCATGCCACGGGGGGAGCTGCTTCAGGTTAGTAGGCAACACATGGGCGAGAGGTAGACCATGTGCCGGTGCGGGGGAACTTACACATAGTGGGTACCGCAGCACCGGGGTCATTTCGCAGTGGAAAGAGAAAGCACACGTGAGGTTGTCCCAACGGAGGTAGCCACACATGGGGGGGTTGCTTCTTCTTTTTCCTCCGACGAAGTGTTGACCAAGAGAGGCGCCAAACTTTCCTCCCAACCGCGCAGGCGCAACTTTGAAAGAAAACTTTAGTGCATGCGAAGTGATGTTCCATTCGGCAGAAAGGCACACCCGTAGTCGCCATGTGTGTAATGCCATGGGGAGGTGGAGGCGCTTAAATGGTGCTACTAGTGGGGGTCCTAGCGCTAGGCATTTTCTCCAAGCAGGTGAAGCGAGCATAAGCGCTCTTTTATGTGCCGCTGTTCTGCGGAGAGGGTTCACTGCAATTCGGCACCGGGCTGGAGGTTCATCTGAAAAATTGCGGTGAGGACACTCTACCCATAGGAGACATTTGCGTGGGCACAAGCGAGGCGATGTGCACTGGAGGGGATAAACCGAAGCGCCCAGCGCCCACAGCCGCTCACTCGTTTGACCCACTTATGGGGGCATACCTGCGAGGGGGAAAAACACTTCAGTTGTAGGGTATCCCTCCCCGATGGTGACCCCGATCGGTTAGAAATAAAAAATGGCACCATGGAATGCTCATTAAGGGTTGCCTAACCTCCTGTGATGCGTTCATTTCCCCACACAGTATCCCCCCTTTGGGCGCTACACATTCGAAGTGCCCCATCTGAAGGGGTGAAAAAAATCTCCGCTCGAGGCACCTCCAAAAAGGGTGCAACATTTTAAAAAATCTTCATATTAACCCCCCAACAGTACATTGCGCCAAAGTATACCATTCGTAGAAGTGCAAAAGGTTTATGTTAATTATTCCAAGTGGGAAAATCCAGAGAGAAAAAAAAAAAAAAAATCGGACAGACAAATTGCCGGCGATGGGAGCACACCTCGGTAGGGCCACAACGGAAGGCAGTTTTGCTTGTTCTCGCGTTTGCTTCCTTTCAGAGGGCACCTTTTTGATCGCTTTTATACGTAATACGCTTCCAAAGGGCTAACCCGACACTCCAACCTGTGTAGTTCCGATCAGTAGGCAACACAACTGGGGAACGATGCAAAGGTTACGATTTGCCACTTCGCAGGGGGGAGCCATAACAGGGGATATTTACACAATTGTGTGCAAAAAAAAAAAAAAAAAATATGCAGGACAGCCATGCGTGCAAAGCGGTCATGCAAAAAAAAAAAAAAAAAAGGTTAACATAAAACGTAAGAAAGGAAAACGCGAAATGGGGCAGTGCGTCCAAGCATACAAACACACGTTGCACTGTTTCATGTAACGGGAATTTTTATCAATGCTACAATGGGGTGGTAAGCAGCTTACGTTGCAGGGGGGTTTCCATTTTTTAGTTTTTTTTTTTGCCTGTCCTTCGGAAGGAGACTTTCCATTGGCACCTCCCTGTAGGTAGAATAAAAGTGGGAGGAGCAGACAAGCCCATTTTGCGATCCACCCCTACCGCGTAAGTTGCGCCCATCCTCGTCACCGGTTACCACTTCACTGGTTACGCTCCCCGTCTGTCGAGTTAAATGCCTCCACCCCCCGCGTGGAGCAGGAAGAGCCATGGAGAAGAACAACGCAATAGGGAAGGAGCAACTGGTATGCTGGGTGAAGAAGCTATTAAAGAGAAACCACTTCCATTTCGGTGAGCTTAAAGATGGGGGCGTCTACGTGGAACTGCTCCAGTGCATATGGCCACAAATGGTGAAAAGATATGAAGAAAGGTACCAACATAGAGGCGAATATGAAGAGAAAGAAAAAACAAACTGGAGAGTTATACACTCCACCCTTAAGGATCTAAATATCGATTCTGATTTTATAAGTTACAACCAAATTTGTGAAGGACACTTTAGCAGCTGCTACCAGTCTTTGATCCTTTTATTCTTCCTGCACTCCTTAGTAAAGCATCACGAGTGCGACTTTGTTCTGGCCTACCCGGTGACGAAAAGGTTAACAGATTTTATGTCAAGTGAGGAGCCTCTAAATTGTCTGGTTAGAGCTGGCTCTGTGCAACTTCCCCAAAAGTTTTTCAAAAACGTTTCCAACTGTTTCCAGGTGAATAACTCCACGGTGATGGATGGCAAACGAAGGGACAGCCCCCTCGAAGTGGAGAAGCCGCAAAATTGTGTGTTCGCCAGATCGGCTTACCAATCTCACCACAGTGATTTCTCCAATGGGCTAAACAATTCCCATCCTCACAGGGTAAACGAGAAGAAATCTACTTCGCTAAGTAGCCCTGAACTTGTTCCTTCCTCTGCAGATGGGTGTGCAGCGAAGAGAGATAAATCTTACACCTGCAGGGGAGACAGCCTCCTCTCGCTGGTTAGCGGCACTTCCACTGCGACCGGCAGTAGTGGAGGTGGGAACCACCCTAGGGACACCCCAGAAAGAGGAAGCAGCACCACGGGAGGGGCAGCCTACCAAGGGAGAGCACCCCCAATCAACTCTGTAGATAAAAAGAGGACCGATGAAACAGCCATCGGTGAGAAGCCGCTAAATAAGGAGGGGTCGAACGAACCGCCCATCCGAAGCAACGCCCCATACAGCTTCGACCAAATGGTCACCCAACCCCGCAGTAACTTCTTCAAATATTTTAACAAAACGGACGTAGGAAAGAGTGAAATTTTAGAAAAGGCGCCACACGAGGATAGAAAAAGTGTCTCTCCCGAGGCTCCCCATCTAAACGTCCCCCCACCTCCAACCACTAGCAGTAGCAGTTGTGCAGATGAGCACAAGCCTATACGCGCTGATGTGAAGGAGACCAAAGTGGATGCGAGCTGCCAAGCTGAAAATGATCCCTTTTTTAATTTCCTACTCAACCACGATTCGGTGGAAAACTTAAAAGTCACCTGGAACGATGAAGAGAAAAACGTTAAAGGGGAATCGTTCATTTGGTTTTTAAAGACGCAGGTGAAAATGTACAAAAGGGAACTTCGTCTGAGGGAGGAGGAACTGGAGCTAACTAGCCAAATGAAAAAAAAAGAAATGGAAGACCTTAAAATGGTTCACTCGGTTGAATTAGCCATGCTCCAAGAGAAACACCAAGCCCAAATTTTTTACTTAAAGCAGCAACATTTGGAAGGCGAGGCAAAAATGAGGAAACAGTTTGAGGCGAAAATAAGCAACATGGAAGAGGACCTAACCCTTGATTTGGACGTTCTACACTGCCAGGAAAGGGGCTCTCTTCTGGGGAGCCTACCCGGTGAGGAAGAGGAATGGGCCAAAGGGGATGAGGAGAGGAGTACCTCCACACAGGGGCATAAGCATAGACCTAAACATGGTTGTGGAAGACAGTATGGGGGAGATGCCACACAAGGGGAAGACACACTAGTGGACCACGATGAGGAGGATGCAAACATTAACCGCTTCCTCTTTGACCAGGTGGATGTGGTAAGTGTGCTCGGCGGAGAAACTCCCGGGGGGGATCACTACCGCGACGACATTCCCAAAAAGAAGAAATTCCTAAATTTCGATTACTGCCTTGAGAATGGAGCGGTGAGAGAAGCTCCCAAGGGGGCCCCCGAAGGAGAAGACCACCGAGCAATGTACACAGAAACAGCTGCAGAGCTAACCGCCAACACGAACAGCAACATCCGGGAAGCCATTAACAAAATGAGGCAGCTTGTCAGCAAGAAAAACATGGAGCATGAAATTAACAATAAATGCTTAAGAGGCGAAATGGAAATTTTGAGAAATGCAGTGGAAAACTTCAAATCTAGACGAGCGTCTGAATCCGATTTGGTAAAAGAAAGTGCCCAGGTTGTGAGCGAACTGCTGCAGTCGATCGATAGGGAGCAGGAGGGAGAAGAAGTGCCCCCCAAAGGTTGGAACATCTTCACCTATGTAGAGAAGGAGCAAAGCAAAATTTACGAGATGATAAAAAAGGGCCATAATGGTCCCCTCAAAAGTGATGAAGTGGTGAAAATCCTCGACGGGAGCTCCCTAATTCGGCTGCTCGTCCGCGTGGTTTGCGCGTTGAAGTTGGAAAGGGTGAAACGTCGCCTCGGCGGGGAGCGGGCGACCAGCAAGGAAAGCGAAAGACGGAGTGAAAGACGCGGCGAACC